>NC_056745.1:254354502-254589502 GCF_019279795.1 Protopterus annectens | reverse complement strand
ACAGCCTAGGTAAATTATGGTCCTCCCCCCAAGACTCAATAATACAGGCCCATTTACCACTGTTACATACACTGGCCTCTGGAGTGCATAATAGCACACATGTATTGTGTAGGTGACGCCCATACATATATGGCCATAGCCCCACCGTATGTGTGGGGGATACAACAGCAGTGGACTAATGGCAGCAATGGCAGTGTGATATACTCACAGCCCACTATGGAACAACCCCTGACAGCATGTCATATGTGCAAAGCTTGGTATGTAGGTGGAGGACATTGGCTGGAACACAGGCACAAATGTGGAAAACATCTGCCATACACTAAGCAAGTTGCTGATGTTACAGGATAGTCTGCAACATACCCATAGTCAGGGAATTGAGGTTAGAAACAGAATTGGATGTAGCCATGTACTGATAGCACTCAACACACACACTGATAGTGAAATATCTGACACAAGACCTGTGTGGTGGACAGACAACACATGACAGGCACACCTCTGGCCACCAAGAGGATAGGCCCACAGTTGAGAGCTATGCTGACAGATTGCATTCCAAGGTAAAGTAGCATGTACACACACACCCTGTAACACCAGTACTATACAAAGCATAACACAACACTACTCACACTCTGTCTGTAGTTCCTAAACCTCCTACAAATATGTACCTGCCCTGAGTGTGCCGATTCTCCTGTAAGAGGTATTGCTACCTGCTGTCTGTAACACTGATGCCCACATCCATATAATGTAGGGGGTTAGAGTAGGTGGTTGCCATGACAGTGGTGATTGGAAGTACTACACATGTGTAATCATATATATATATATATATATATATATATATATATATATATATATATATACACACATATATATATATATATATGGCTATCTGGATAATAATATGTACATATATTTCCACCATATGTCCTGGACATGGAGTGTAGCCCTACCCCAGCCTCTATAGTCCAAACAGTCGTAGTGCAAGAGGATGTCAGGTATGTATAGCAGGTATATTAGTAGACTATTGCTACTGTCATTGGGATTGTCTTCACAGACATTGTGTGTGTTGGAGGTCACATCTGCTTATAACATGTGTGCCACTGGCTACTGACAGACATCCTAAGGACATCATAGTAAAGTACTGCTGCTGGGACGTAATGACCCTGTGGACTGCAGCAGAAATATTGGACAATATATGTGGACATTCTGACACACTCTGTACAGTCCAGAGGTATACACATAACTCCCTAGTGCTAAACATGTGCACCATGCCAGATAATATGGATGTAGACAGCCATGTAGATGGGTATAACACATAATGACTGGAATACATTTGCCACCATAGGTTATGCATTCACACACCCCGTCTGGCCTGATACATAATAACCGCTGGTATAGGGGTGTCATGTCCACATACTACCCACCAGATATTGACATACTTCTGTACAGCATCCCACTGCTCTGTTTGACATACATGACTGTTAAGGGAAGCCCGGCAGCAGTACATCTGGCAAGTATCTGCACATGACATCTCACTGGGTAAGTACACTAAGCTGCTAGGCATGTAACAATGCACTGTGCAGGCTACAGGCAGACTGGCTCAGCACTGGCCTACATCTCCACACATGTACCTGCATATATAGCAGACTCTGCAGGCATGTCACAGCACAGGGTAATATACACCTGTGTGAAAGTGCATAATCACAACCAATTTGAACACAGCCACAGCCACATATGTTAAGGTAACATAATATTACAATATATGGACTATCTGTTTGACATCATCCTCATATGTGCCACTCACAGACTGACCCTACATATACCAGGCTCCTACACAGTTTGGTCTGATGGCTGTCTGTGGTATGGGACATGTGTGTGTATGACCCTACAAACATGTACGCCAATACGGTACCATACAGTGGAGCAGCATGTAACATCAGATAGGATGGGGCCTAAAACAATGACATCTACCACAGTCTGTACACAGGCTAAAGTACATATTAACAATACACACACTGTCAACATTCACCATAAGTACACAGACCTCAGTACTGTACAAACATCCACAGAATGTCCAGGTTATGTCATCAAATATAACCCCTACTGTACATAACATGTGTAGCAGTCTGATATCTCACTGGCTTGTTATCAGAGATGATGACACTAATTATGGTGTACAGCACATATGCACCACTTTATGCACAACATATGTACACAGGTTGACAGAGTTGTGGCTGGAAGCACATACACAGGGCCAGTAATGACATGTTTCTGTGATAACCTCATACATTAACTGTTGTAACAGGGTTTGTTGCAACATATGTCCTATTAGGGATAAGAAGCCAGTAACTGTCACAGCTTTCACCATCTACAGACTGAAATCCTCATACTACCTTCTGCAGTCCACAAATAGATGCTCCATTGGTAACACATGAAACCAAAGGCACAGCACACTGCCCTGTCTGCAGATGACCCTGCAGATGGGGATTCCTCATAAACATAGAACTGACATGGCAGGTATTGAGACATGTAGGACAGTCATATCCACACACACACTGTTAAACCAACAGTACTCCAAATGCAGTATAGCAGCACTTGCAGTCTGTAGTCAGGTCAGGCACATCCCCCTCCTGTGTGTTGCCCTGTTTCCACAGTGTATGTTGTTAGAGATAAATCCCCAAACCATCTGAGATGCTGTTTGCCAAACAACAGATCTAGTTCCTAATCACAGTGAATGAAAAAGACCAACACCAACATGATGTTCCTAGATATTGGAGTGTGTTTCCATGCAATTGTCTATGAGAATGTTACCACAGCTGTTCCACATGCAATCAGCTAGGGGAGGGCTGCAATTTGTGCAGAGGCTATCAGCTGATCATGAGCATCACTTAAAATACACATGCTGCTGCCAAGCAAAGCAAGTGTAGGTCTCCACATCCACCAGAGAGGGAGTGGGAAAGGCAGACAGAGGCAAAGACAAGTCAGGGAGTGGTGGGAGAGTAAAACCCAAGCATGTTTGTGTCACACACCTACCAGCACAGGGTATCAAACCCCTGATGAATATGTAGTGCTCTCACAGTTCTACACAGTTATTGGATGTGCCACATGGGTACCTGTTATGGAGCCCTCAGAACATATATGTGATGGTGACTGACATCTGCAACAGGGATAGGGTAGGTTTATGGTAGGTGACGTACAAATGCCTGTCCGCATGAACAGGTGCCAGCATCAACACAGCCACATTCTCACAGGGACGCACACACATTGACACACTTGGCAGGGCCAGGATTACAACTCATCAGTACTAGGATTGCCACAACACATCACTGTGCAGGTATCACATGCACCACACGAGTCATACAGGGGTTCATAGGTTCATAGGTTTATACTAGGCTATCTGCCCTAAGGCATTTATAAGCCTAGCCCAAATTTTTGTGGCTTACGCCACCCCTTATATGAAAAAATACTGTGCCCATTAGTTTGTTGTGCCTCTGTCCAGCAGTGACACAGATATGATTCCTGGGGTAAACCTACGATCTCCCATCCACAGGTCTAGATTTCTCTTGAACAGAGTCAGCGAGGTGCTCTGCCTCACATGGACCAGGATTTTATTCCACAGCATAGGGAGTCTCTGAGTGATAAATCTATCCCTCCAGCACGTCCAATTTATATCCGTGCTAAGGTTTAAGTCGCTTGCTCTAGTGGTTTTGGTGGATTTGGATTTTTTGAGGTGGAGCATGTCCATTAATTCTGGTTTGGACATGGCCTTGTATGTCAGGCACATGTCACCTCAGAGCAGACGGTATGTGACTGAATAGAGCTGGAGTTTCTTCAATCTGGCAGCATATGACAGATTTTGGAGTCCCTTTATCCTTTTGGTGAGGAACTTTTGGGGTCTCTCCAATTGCTGCAGATGTCGGGTGAGATACATCCCGAATGGGGCGTTGTACTCGATCATTGGTCTGATAAGTGAAGAGTACAGGGGAACAATGACCTCACTAGATCTGGATGTGAATCCCTTCATGATCAGGTGGGCAATGTAGAAGGTCTTTCTAACCACTTTAGCAATGTGAGTGTCAAAAGAAAGGCCACTGTCAACCTGGGTCCCCAGGTCCCTGATAACCTCTTCTGTGCTTAGTGGATTGCCACCTATATGGTAGCTTGGGGTTACCTTGTTTTTCCCGAAGGGTATGACTATACATTTTTGGCTTAACTTCAGGCCATGGCTCTGGCACCAGCTATCTGTTTCTGTGAGTCCCTTCTGAAGGATATCCGTGTCCGATGCACTTTCCACTATGGCGCCCAGTTTGCAGTCGTCTGCAAACCTTGTCAGCCAAAGTCCTCCCATGTTGGCCTGTACTTCTGAGAAGTAGATGCTAAACAATAGGGGGCCAAGGACCGAGCCCTGTGGGACACCACTTGTGACCGGCTTGGAGTCTGACACAGCGCCAGCAACTCTAACCCTGTGGGTTCTGTCCTTAAGCCAGTTTGCAACCCATCTTGTGACATATGGGTTTACATTTATGCTGGTAAGTTTTTCTACAATACCCGAGTGGGGTATTGTGTCGAAAGCCTTTGCAAGGTCAAGGTAGGCTGTATGGACTGCCTTTCCCTCATCAATGGCCTTGGTGACTGTTTCGAAGAAGTCGACCAAGTTCAAAAGGCATGATCTTCCCTTGACAAAGCCAAACTGGGTCGGGTCCAATGTCTGCAAGTCTCCTATATCTTTGTTTATGAGCTCCATTATGATCCTCTCCATAGCTTTGCAGACTAGACTTGTTAAGCTTATGGGCGGTAATTACCAGGGTCCGTGAGGCGCCGCTTTGTGGAGTGGGACCACAGTTGCCGTGACGCCACTCCTTGGGCACGTATCCTGTGGTAAGGCTGAGATTAAACAGCTGCCTTATGTGCGGGTTTAATTCCTCATTTAGCTCGTAGCACACAGCCGGGGACACCATCCGGTCCCATTGATGCTGTGTTTTTAGCTTTAGAGAGAGCAGCTTTCACCTGCGCATTTGAGATGTCCGGGAGGCTACACTTGGCTGGGATAGTTATCTCTCCTTTAGGGGGGGGGAGGGGGGTGAAGTTTGCACTGAACCTGTCTGCCAGTATGTTGGCAATGTCTGTGGGTTCAGTGATTTTTGTATCATTTTGGACTAATTCTGAGCATATCTGGGAGCTTCCACCCAGGTTCCTAACATAGCTGAAAAAGGCCTTATGATTGTCCTTTGAATCCATGGCAATTTTTCTCTCAAAATTGGCCTTAGTTGATTTTATGAGTGCTCGATTTTTTACTAATAATGATCAGGGGTGACTTCCTTTATGGATTTTGTTCTATCATGTAATAGCTTTCTCCTCTTATTGTAAAGTTTGTTAATGGCTGGGGTCCACCAGACTGGACGTTGCCCTTTGTGGAAAGAGTCTTGGTTTTATTTGGGATTGCCTGATCCATGCAGTCCTGGAGGTGTTCATAGAAGGCATTTGTAAGGGCTTCCGAGCTTGGGTTGTGGTTTCCTCTGGCTCAGGGGCCTTGAAGGATACCACACCAGTCTTGAGTAGTGTGAAGTTTGCTTTAGAGAAGTTCTTCACTATGGTCTTTTTGTTTGGGGTGGGGCGGATGTGGATTTCCAGTGAGATTAGTTTATGATCAGATCTCACCAATGAGGGATATACTTCGTGTGGAGCATTTTGTCCCCATGTTTGTGACAATGAGATCTAGTATATTTTCTCCTCTCGTGGAACAGTGACTAGCTGTTCCATGGCATTTGAATTTATGAACTCCATGAACCGTTGGGCTAGAAAGTTAGGGCTTGAGTAATGTTCCCAGTCTATATTCGGTAGTTGAAGTCACCCAATATGATGGTGTTTGGAGATACATTTATACCCTCCAGTGTCTTCAGGAAGGCTGTGTGGGGTTCCTGAGTTTGAGAGGGTGGCCTGTAGCATGCTACAATTTGTAGAGCAGTTTTGCCTATGGTTAGTTGCACCTGGATGGTTTCAAGCTTGTGCATTGCCACCAACCTGGAGGTGTGGGTATCCTTTTGAATATGGATACACCCCTCCTTTTGTGGTGTGGTCTGGGTTTTGGGGCCGAACGCATGATATGAGGTAAAACCTAATAGTGCCGGGTGCTCTCAGGAGCCTTGAACCAGGTTTCAGTTACAGCACAGACATCGATGTTCTCCATACTGAGAAGGGCCTCGAAAAGTGCATTTTGAGATTTAGACTTCTGGCATTGAGCAGCATTACCCTCAGTTTCTTCCCATTTTGTTTTCTAGGGTGGTAGGTTTAGAATTTGAGCCTTGCCTAAAAAGGCACTATGGGGTGGCAAGAGCCTTAGCCAATATCCGAATCCCAGGGTGACAGGTGCAAGCCGTCCTTGTGAAGCAGCGTGGCTTGTCAAGCATGTCATCCCAGGCAGACAGACACTGGATCCCTTTGAATGACACCAGACATTAAGCCAATTGTTAAAGCTGATCATCTTGTCTCTATATTGTGGCATCATTCTTGGTGAAGGAAGGATACTGCTCAGGGTTAGGGTCATACCTGCCTGGGCTACATAATCAGAGAGCTCCTCTATGTCTCTTTTCATGTAGTCCAGGGAGGTATGCCTCAGGTCGTTCACACCAGCATGGACAATGACTGTGTCATATTTGTACTTGCCGTGGAGTGACCCGAGTGCTTGTGTTATGTGGCGGATTCTAGCGCCCGATAGGCAGCTTACTGTGACCCTCTCCTTGTTCAGCCTGGTGAGTGGGACGCCAGTGTGTCTGACTATGGAGTCACCTATGACAAGTATGTTTGGTGTTGTATTTGGCCTTAAGGGCTGTGACTGCTTTGCACACTGCTTTTGTGGTTTATGTGTTGCTTGTGGGGTGTCTTGAGGTAGCAGTTGTTTGGGTGTCTGCTTTGGAGGCCTCTGCTGTTTAGGTAAATTTTACTCAGAGCCTCGAGTATGTCTTTGTGTGTTTATGTGTTTGATTCAGTGGAGTGGTAGCATTATGTGAGGCTGGTTTTGTGGTGTGTGTAGTTGCCTTCTCCTCCTGTCTGGTCTTGCCAGTCCTGAGTTGAGAGAGCTCAGCCTCCAGTTTGGCTAAATAGCTGCATCTCTCGCAAGTATTTGTGTTATGTGGGAGGAGGAGAGGGTTGTCTGTGTACATGAGGCAGTTATAACATTGCCTCAAGATTCCCAGATTCACCAGCTGGACCGAGAGGAGATTGACAACTGACCTTTGGACATGCTAGAATAATATTGGGAAATCCTTAATTGAAAACAAGGGCCAGTGGGGAGTGAGGGTGTAGTGCTTTTAATTTTTAGTGCTGACTTATATAATTGCTTTAGTGAGCAAGTGCCAGGTAACTTGAGTGCAATGTGTTACAAGTAACTAAATGCAAAAACGACAAACAGTAACTTTCTTTCAAGTGAAACAAGGAAATAAGTACAGTAAGCAATGCAGATATCACTAGTGATCCACAGAAGCGCTGAGAAGTTGTATTAGGTGGAATTAGCTTCCAGGGAAATAACAAGCAAACAAACAACAAGCATATAAACAAAGCTAGATTCAGCAGGCCTGGATCTAGTCTATGCTAGAGCAAACAAGGTGAACCAATTTCAGTAAGATACAGTTCAAATATTCAGGCACTATAAACCTTTAACCAGAAATTCCCAGCTCAGAAGGGCAGAGTCCAGCCTCTTCTCCCACAAGAGTGCAGACCACGAACCTTCTTAATGTACAATAACTGGCCTGAAGCCCAAGTGCCTAAACCAGAACTAATACACTTGGACACTGGGCTCTCAATCAGCAGTTCCCAACTTAGAAGGATGAAAGCTACCTGTCCTGCCACCACAGTGCTTGCCACAAACCTTCCTAATGTAAAACAACTGGTCTGAAGCCCAAGTGCTTAATCCAAAAGACTTGAATGATAGCTACACTTTAATCAAGTTACAACCAAGCAGTTGTATGGGCAAAGGGAATGGGAAGGTGTCTAACATCAGACAGCATGCTTCAGTATGCCCATGGGGGTTGTAGGGAGTGTGGATGTGAACATACACACCATACAACACACACACAAGCACACAGGGTGCCAGTACTGACATGCATGGGTGCATGTCTGCATGGGTGTGTGGTGGTTGACTGTGCCAGATGGCTGTACAAGGCTAGGCAATGGGTATACCTTGGCATCAGTTCACATGACGATGGTCTGTAGTGTGGCTCAGGGCTGTTGTGTCTGCATTTGCCCACACAGGTGGGTATTTTATTCCCCATCCAGTCACCTGCGTGACTGTTGTGTGTGGCCAATGCTGTGCATCACTTGCCATGTGTGTGTTCCTTAGTCCATGATGTGGACAGTATCTGGGATGTGCACACCTCCCACATGCATGTACAGTGACATGTGGAACTGTACCTGGGGGGTCTGGCCCATGCTGTGAACACAGATTATCATCAGATGTGCCAGTCTTGCCCACCTTAGGTGGGAACTGGTAATGTGAAGCAGGCTTACCCTGCACCTACATTGATAGCATGCTAATCACATTCCCTGGTGTCAGTGGCATCTGTCAATACAGGGCATGTTGTCAGACATGGTATGTCCTTTGTGGGTCACATGTGATGGCACCACAGCTGTTTTAGGTGTCCATTGCGGAACACGGGGAAGGTGCACTGTCTGCATGCACATGCATCTTGGACAGAGGGAGAGGATGCCATGCCCTCTGTAGGCCACAGCTATCACCCCATAGTTACTATCAGTGGTCAATATGCAGTGTACTACCCACATATTGGCTGCTCCCTAGGCATGTGTGTGTGTGTATGAGACATGGGTTGAGAGTGTGCTCTGGGTAATACTGGGGTTGCTACCAGTGATTGCCTGGCCTTGATGTCACATGTATGGGTATGGCTTTGCACCCCAGTCTCTCAGCTATTTCTCATCTGTTATCCCTGTATGGTGGACATTGTGATGTATAGTGGGGCCACCATATAAGAAATATGCAAAACCCGCTCCACATTGGCCACAGGTGTCACACTCTCACAACCACCTCCACCTCCACACAGGATATGTGTTGCAAACACACACACACACACACACACACACACACACACACACACACACACACACACACACACACACACACACGCACACGCACGCACACACGCACACACACATGCACACCTGACATGTCCGGGAGTAGAACCCCTACCTAACTAGTTTATTATATTACAGCACTATGCAGTTATAGTACGCACCACAGCAATTACTGGAGTACTACTTCCCCAAAGGTGTATATCACATTGGATGACATCAGCAGGATTGCCAAAGTAGGACATTCAAATTGTAGTGAGTGTGACTAGCCTAAAATGCATTGCTCCCTACACAGACAGTGAGACACACACAAAACATCCACAACCGACATGTGTGGGTATACAACCCCTAACAGGGGTTTATATCACACTACAGCATGGAGCTGTTATAGGACGCACCATAGGGAGTACTAGAAAACTCCTTCCCCAAAGGTGTATTTCACAATGAATGACATCAGCAGGATTGCCAAAGTAGGCCATTAGAAATGTACTGAGTGTGACTAGCCTATAATGCATTGTTCCGTACACAGACATTGCAATACACACAAAACATCCAGAACTGCCATGGTTGGGGATGGAACTCTACCACAGCTCTACATCACACTGCAGCAATATGCAGTTACAGGACGCACTACAGAGATCACTGGGCTACAACCTTCCCAGAGGTGTATTTCTAGGTGGTTGACATCAGCAGCCTTGCCAAAGTTGAATATATGAATTGTAAGGAGTGTGAGTACCCTAAAAAGCATTGCTCTCTACACAGTCAGACATGCACACAAACTCAGTTGCCAAGTCTGGGAGTTGAACTCCTACCTAACTAGTTTATCACACTACAGCAGTACGCAGTTATGGGACACATCATGGAGATTACTGGGCTGCAGCTCTCCCAAAGGTGTATTTCACATTGGATGACCTCAGCAGGCTTGTCATAGTAGGACTATGGGGAGGGCAGTGTGTGCATGGGCCTTAACCCATTCATCTAGGGGTTGACACACCACATGCAGGCACACACAGCGTCATATATCACAGGCACATGTATACAGCTGTTAGATGACTAGTTCCTTTTACAGTTATGTTGCACAGCTGGTTCGTGCACCACATAGTCTGTAATGCTGACAGATACTTGTGGCAAGTATTTGCAGTGAGTGACATCTGCACCTCATGTGTTTGGGGCCCTTTGGCTGTGTGTTGGGTGGGACAGGCCTGGATGGCTCCTTGTCGCAGTCCCCTCTTCCTCACATCTATGTACGTCTACCTTTGGCTTATTTTAGTGTGTTGTCCTAACATATATATGTCTGTATTCCTATCCACTGTGTGTGCAAGGCATGAGTGGTGCATACTGATGAGTGTCTGCACTAACAACTGCAACTGCCAGATATATCTGGTCCACTGGTGTTTGCAGTCATGGCCTTCATGTGTTTAAGTGTGTGAGCATGCCCAGTATGACCTTTCAGTATGTTGCTGACTGACATTGCCTTCATTTGTGTGAGCGTTCCCGGTATGGCCATCTGTATTGAATGTGTGGATCATGTCCAGGTAGTCTGTGCTGCACTGCTGACCTTTGTGTTGTACACCGACAGGTAGCATGTGGTCTCTGCAGGGTATCCATCGATCATTTGCCTTCCACTGTTACTACATTTCTGCATAGTGGGGGGCACACCTGACTGTTTCTACATTTCTACACAGGAGTTGGGGGGCACACCTGACTGTTATTACATTACTATATAGGATGGGGGGGAGGCACACCTGACTATTTTTACATTTCTACACGGGGTTGTAGGGGCACACTTGACTGTTATTACATTACTATGTAGGATGGGGGGGCACACCTGACTATTTCTACATTTCTACACAGGGTTGGGGGGGCACACCTGACTGTTATTACACTACTATGTAGGATGGGGGGGGCACACCTGACTATTTCTACATTTCTACACAGGGTTGTGGGGGGCACACCTGACTGTTATTACATTACTATGTAGGATGGGGGGGCACACCTGATTATTTCTACATTTCTACACAGGGTAGGGGGGGCACACCTGACTGTTATTACATTACTATGTAGGATGTGGGGGGCATATGTGACACTTGTACACATTTGCAATGACTGTACTGGTATGTCAGATACTCCATTTCATTCTGTATTGCTAACTATCATGCTGACTAGAGGCATACCAGTGTACTACAGATCATGGCTTTGTTTGCCCTACATATTATTGTCTGACTTCCTACCCTTCAGAACTAACATCCCACTGCCTACCCTGCTGTGGTCTGTCTGTGTAGGCCTGGGGGGGGGGGAGGTTAACCATAGCCATCATTCTGGGGCCATGTCACAGGCACTGTTTGGGTTTGTCTACACCTGCCTTGCTGGTTGAGACTGTTGTTGGGTATGTGAACCATCCTGACTGGCATGTGTGGGTCATATGGGCACACATGTCACTCAGCATGTTTCCTGCAGTGGGTTTTGTCACCCTGTGTAGTACTGGCTACTGTGGTGACTCCAGTATGTGTTACAGATGTCATGGTGCCACTATGGGTGTCTACTGTCTGCTGCCATAACATTCAGCCACCCAATTCTCTTGCATGCTCACATCCATACCATAGCTACAGGTAACAACACATTCTACTCCATTTGGCAATTGGTAGGTTGATTGACTTACCTTGAGGGCATGCTAGACTTGCGGTTGGTGCTGGAGGGCTGCCTATGTCAGATGCACATAGTACACTCCCTATACATGGTTGAGCACAGGTAGTGTCATGTTTGGCATCCTTTTTACTGTATGTGTGAGTCAGAGAGAGGTGTCATTCCCTGGGTCCCTACTGTTTTAGTGCATGTGCTATGCGTTGCCTCTTTGCCAAGGTCAGGGCATACTGGGCATGCCTCCTTCTGCCTACTGGGGCAGGCTCAGGTTGTTCCTCCTCCGGGTCACTCTGTGCCTGTGCAGGCCTTAGCATTGGTGGGGGGCTGTGTGGCCCAACCTCATGCTGTTCCTGCTGCAGCTGTTTCCGCAGGATGATATTGTGTAGCAAAGCACATACCATAACAATTTGGGTACATGTAGCTGGTGAATACTGCAAGGCTCCACTGGATGTGCTGAGACACCGGAACCATGACCAGAGCATCCCAAACACCCACTCTATTATATGTCTGGCCTGTGCCTCATTATGGCGTTGTTGTTCAAGTGTGTGTGCATTTCTGATGGGTGCCATCAGCCATGGCTCCAGTGTGTATCCAGCATCCCCACTAGGTGAATGTAGGGGATGTCCCCATTGGCAAATCTCTGGTACAGCTGTGTCAAATGCCATATGTGGGAATTGTCATAGCTTCCAAGGCAGCCAGAGCACATATTCATTATAATGTTCTGGGCATCACATACGACCTGGCAGTTGATGGAGGGGATGCCCCTGCGGTTGATATAGGCCCTACCCTGCTCACCGGGTGGTGCTTTGATGCATATGTGCGTGCAGTCTATAGCACCCACTACCCCAGGGTATTCTGCTATTTGGTGGAAGAGACACATATTGCTGGTCAACACTTCACAGGTATTAAGGAAATATATGTGTTCACTGGCATGTGCTGACATGGCATCCAGGAACTGGTGGAATACTCTGGATGCTGATGGCTGTGTGATCCCCATGATATCCCCAGTTGTGCTTTGGAAGGTACCTGTGGCTAGTATGCCTAGGCCTACACATGCCTTAGTATCCACTGGGATGGGTTCCCCTCAGTCAGTTTGGTGTGTCAGGTGTGGCTGGCACAGCTCAACAATTTTCTGTAGGAGGTCTCTGTCCACCCTATAGTGCTCCACTATCTCCAGCTCATGTAGCCCCTGGTAGGTTACCCTAGGTCTGTACACTCTTCTCTGTCTCCTCACTGTGGGTTGTTCTGCAGCATTCACATTCTCACCACCCTCAGCCTCTTGCACATGTTGTACTATGTTGCCTGCTGCAGCCCTTCTCATTTTGTAGGTTTGTTTGTTAAAATTTCCCCGATTGTATACACTGGTGGTGTAGAGTGTGGCAAAAAACAGAGGGAAGGTGTTTTTTTAGTTTATAGTAGTGTTCTGGGCTCGGCTAGTCTGCTGCCTGTGTAATTGGCTGGTTCTGATACATTTCACCTGCCAGCTAAGCTAGTACTCCTTGATTACCTTCCTACTGTTGTTTTCCCTTCCTATTGCCCTTCTGTTTAAGCCTGTGTGCACGCCGCGGAAACAGAGTGCTCAGATGTGCAAACAGCTGCTATTTCCTGGTTTAACCTATTTTTTCTTCCTGTAAAACCCAGTGTGTGGCGCGCACACCTGCCTACGCTTTGTAAAGACTGCTAGGCAGGTTTAGACACCCCCCTAGCTTAGCTGTGCTAAGCTCGTAGCAAACTCGAGCCACTGGTCTCCTATCAGCTTACAGTATGCCCGGCACCCCCCCATGATGTCACCTACCTACAAGGTTTGCACACAGCTATTCATACTCTTACACTGTTGGGACCTGACTCACATGCTGGGGAAAACTGAGATTCACTAACCTTCCCCTCATTTGCATAAGATTGCCTGCTAATGCATAGTTACATGTGTCACACTGAGCCTCCCCCCCTTAGCAACCACTACTCACTGACCAGGTTGTCTTCTGCCTGCCATTGACTTGCATGGCAGAATACTAATTTTAGTTAGAATGCTTATTTTAGGTGTATTTTCTTATTTACCCCCCGATCTCGTTTGCGCACTGCTGCCCCATGCTTAAACAGTCAAGATCGGCTAAAAAAAAATAAAAGTTGAAGTTTTAAATTTTTTTTGTATTGCTTGCAATGCCAGTGACCTTATACTTGGCCATTGGCATGCTTCCTCAATGATATGCAGCCTTTATTTGAAGCTGTCATAGCTCCGTTTTAGATTTTGCGGAAATGTACTCGGTTACTAACCGAGTACATTTCTGCAGATAGCGCTAGTCTTGCACGGACTGTTGCAAGCTTCCTGGATTGCAAAATCACCTCATTTGCATGGATTTCAAGTGCAAATGGGGTGATTTGCATACCGGGCTTAGTCCGTGCAAGATTAGTGCAGGAGCGCTTGTGCACTCCCCTTAAAGGCTGTTCCTGGATCGCACTGCAGACATATTGCCTGCTTGAGCTCCTGCACTGATCTTGCACTCCGTGCAAGCTTTTCAGAATCCAGGAGATAGTCTTTTGTCTATGGGTTTTAAACATATAATTGAACTAGATGGGATGCCCATTTTGTTGTTTATTATATTTTACTGAAGTTCTGATGCTGAGTACTAGTTTGCCTGACTTTTTCACTAGTGACATGATTTTAGAACCCTGAAATATTAACATTGTAGGATGTCTAAAATGACTTGTTTAAACATTTACTTAATACATTTGGAAATACAAATACCACACAATACTATTTTCTTTTTCTTCAGACCCCGTTTTATAAATGGGTGGGTGGGTGATTTGGTTTAGTAGCTTGCATTATATCAGTTCAACCACCATATCAGCACTTGTCTGATATCTATTTTCAGTAACTTTGCTGCATTCTTTATACACAGTGTAACACTGCCAAGATCTATAACTGTGACAGCTTGATATTTTGTAAACTGAATTTTGATTTAACATATCACTTATTCTTTCAGTACTTTCTAACATTAATGGTGGAAAAACAGTATATTAAATTCAGTATTAGAGCCATGCATGTTATTCATGGTAAATGCTACAGATGACTGAAAGCGTATAACATATCTTTATTTTATGTATTTGGGAGTTATGGTGTTGTTGATGCAGAAAAAAATGTAATGTGTGAGTAGGTGCTTGATTGGCCTTTTTGACAGTGAACAGCTGTACATTGCTGGCTTTAGCAAAGATAAGAAAAGAAACAGCAGCTAAATATACATCTACATATGTTTGTAACAATTATAAATTCCACATGTTCATTTTGTCTTTTTTTGTTCTTTTTTTTTCATCCATTTTATGTGTATCAGTCTGTTATATCCATTAGAACAATTGCCTCTCTTTCACTAGACTTTTTATAAAACTCTACTTTCATTTGTATTTTGCCATAAGCTTCAAATAGCCAGCTTTAGGATCTTAACTTTAGTTTAACCTGAAAAGGTTTACAGACATTTTGAGCCACTGTTGAGCAGAAGTGACTCGAAGGGAATGAGAAGCAAAATTACAGAATGTTTGAACAATTGCATTTTATGCCTGGTTTATGAACCGTATTCCTGTCCAGATCACTCATGTTTCTATGAAAAAGTTCATGCTCTTGTCAGCTAGGAAAGGTCCAGTAAAGACACCCATTTTACTTGGGCAGAGTGACACAGTGTTGAAATAGAGCTGACAGGAATCAAATGTTATATTACACACTACTTACCTCTCAACCTCTTAGTGCAAGAAATATGGACAAAGCCTGGCAAAATGGAGGGACAAAGGCCCAAAAATGGGAAAACATTTTAAACATTGCAGTTATAAACTTAAAACATTGCTAGAGTAGTAACAGGGTTTGTGTTAACATTCATTTTCTGAAGGATTTGAAGTCTGAAACTCAAATGTATGTCATTTTTTAGTGACTTCAGTCCTCAGATCATCTCAGTGATTTGCCAGACAATCACAAATTTTATGAGGAATAGACGAAAAATATGAGCCAAAAATCTGGATATTCTGTGAAATTCTGGACAGTTGAGAGGTATGCATACTTACCAATTCTGCATGCATATTTGCCAGTTCTGCTACACATGACGACATGCAACTACCAAGGGAAGGGTTAGCATTCTATCCACTAATGCAGGTAGAAGGAGCTTTGCTCTTTGCAGAAATGTCTAAGGTTACTGAATATATACAATAGCTCTCATTTTGCCCCCCCCCCCCCATTCATAATCTTTCATTCAGACTGCACTTTGGTTTAATTGCTCTGCAGTCACAGTTCTTTCTTTTTTACTCGTAGCTCTAATCCTGTAATATTGCCCCTCTGTGTCAGCTTCATTTTGTATGCCTGCATGCTCTTTCTCATAATATAGCTCAAGATATGTCTTTTTACATGCAGTCTCCGTATTTGGCTCTTTCACAGGTCACTGAGGTCACATTCCTCGAATGTCAGTTGCCAGCATAAAAAAAAACAATGAAAAACATTACAATGAATGCTGTTCTCCACAGGAAATCATTGTCCGTGGTGTGATTTCTATGCAATGGCAATAAGTCACTTGGGAGATTTCTCCCTTCTTTGGGCTGGTACAACTAGGGAGTTGGTATATATAGATTCAGACTGTAAGGAAAAAATGTTTGTGTTTTTCAGACATAATTTTCAATATTTTGCAATCTTGGCATTGCATAACTTAACTATTCATAGTAGAAACTCCATATTCTACTGATAATATGAAGTGGTGCTGTCCCTTTTCCCATAGCAGCTCAAACTACATTTTCTGAGAAAGCTCGTTCAGTCTGTTTCACTTTTGAAGCTCACTGTTGCCTTTTTTCTCTTGCCTTCTATCAATCAGTTGGAATAGTGCTACCATTCTTCTCATGATATCCTACGCTGACTATCCTCTTTAATATCTGATGCATAGAAAAAATTCTTAAGGAATGTTTCTTTAAAACTGTAACATTATTTCCTATCATCTTGCTTTATTCTCCCATGTCCGGAGATTATTGTCAGCCCTAGTTTATTTGGTAGAACACTGATAACCTTCTGCACCTATCTGCCTCTTCCATTTTCAGCAAGCAATTATGCCAGCTAGGGTGATCATTACAGGGAAATAATGAACAAATCAACAGTGTTGTGAAACCCAATGATGCAAATGAAGGGCCTTCACACCCTTGCAATATCTGTTATTTCCCTATAATGCCAATCCTGGAGAGCATCCTTACACTTAGAAAATGGACCACCTATTAGATTATTTTGTATGTGCTTTATTATTAGTATATACATTTTATTGCTGATGGATATGTAATTGTTCTTGGGGGACATATTTTATATCCAAAATATATGATATTTAATAATGTCTACAGATATACACACACACTCTCACACACATTTGTGAATTATTGCTTCCTTATTCTATGTAGTGCTGAATCCTCCACTAAATCGCATTCCCTCAGCCTCACTTTAAACCATACCTCATTTTTCTTCTAAGGTACTTCATTACTGGGTTTGACAGGGGCTTAGGAAATTGCATGCTCACTCTACATTTTGGAAGACGGTAAGTTTGTGAGTTTTATTCTCACATCAGGCATTTGACAATATTTTTTTAGTATTGTTACTGTAGTATATGGTATGGAGTAAGATACACACTTCTGACATATCAACCCATCCACATCTGACATCTCAGCTGCCTGACTTGCCTGGAGTTTGGTTGACACTTGCTGAAGCAATCAAACATTAAAAGACATGTTTCATTCAAATATTTGACTTATCAATAGTTGAGACTGACCACCACACTGACAACTTGCTGAAGGGGGCATAACTTGCCTCAACATTTCGCTGTATTATAATTAGTTATATTAGGGGGTGAGTGCATTATTCTTTCCCATATATAAAGGTGTGAGCTGAAGCCTCTCCACAAAAAAAAAAAAAAAAAAAAATACAAAAAAACCCAAGCTCCTTGAAATGCTATTGACTAATTAGTGATTGCCTCATGTAATTGGAATCACAAATGAATGAAAGTTCCTGAATGTAAAAGGCATTCATAACTAAAAAAATATATAACAACAGGAAAGCCCCACCCTGCACACCCTGCCTACTTATGTATACCAGCTCTGAGGTTACACCATTATGAGGAAGTAGCAAATCAACCTTCCAGGGGAAAAGTTGGCCAATCACACAGTAGTGAGTTGATTGCTTTGATTTGCTGACAAGCCAAATTCCCTAATAGGGATCAAAGTCTCATAAACCTGATTTGTTTATACAATTTGGAATTTTCATGAATTCTACTGATAATTTATGTCCTGCTCACTAGTCTAGTTATTGAAAAATCTTAAAATTGTATGTAAATTAACATTTTGTTTACAGATATAACTCTGGTCTGCCTCATCACAGTCTAGATTATTGATCTTTTACTTCTTTTGTTCAGCCAGAAATGTTATTTTTGATTTCAGTTTTCATTTCTTATGGTATTTTCTAGTTATGCGCTCTCCTATTTACCATGTCACCACTTTACTTAGTATGTAAGCATAGTAAACCAATTAGCTATTGTTATCCAAAACAAATATTGGTATCCTCATTTTGAGTTGCTGACAACAATAATTACTACTTTTTACAATGTATTTTACTTTTTATGTTTTATTTTTATCTTATTTTTATTATATTTTTAACTTTTTATGTCTTGGATTAACTTATTACATTGGAGTCATGAAATGAATATGTTTTATTGAGTGGTTTTACCTTCTTCGGTTATATTATCATTTGATTTTAGTATGCTTTAAGATGCAACAATTATCAGAATAAGCATGCTCACAGTTTGTAAGTTGTTGTTTTTCTACTTTATTTACAAGTTTTGCTTTTAATTTCATAGGCTGCATTACTTGTTATCGTACCCCTGGAGGAAGACAATTTTAAAGATGTGGTATTGGTGACGTAAGATGGTTTGTATAATAACCTGCAATATTGCTAATGTAAGTGTGCCTTCTTGGTCTGGATCATGCCTAAAAAGGATCCTTGAACTGGTGTACTTGCCTAGTCAACAAATTTATTAATAAATAATATAAATAAATCTTAAGAATCTCCCATAAGGGTTCAAAGCTAATTTAGATCACACTGGTTTACAGAATGTTTCCTACTCCTATCCAGCTTCTCCATCTGTTATTCCTAGGCAGCAGGATTTAAATGGGTCTATACTGAATCCACGAAAGCCGACAATGTCGAATCTGACATTGTTGACATGAGAATAGCGAAACTGCAGAACATTGAAGAGGTAAACGTAAATCTCCGTAAGGGGAGATTTCTGTTTACTTCAATGTAGTGTGGTCTCGGAGTTGGTATATTTAAGTAGCGGGGGGTGTGAGGGGTGCAGGGGGCTTGCCCCCCTGCCTACACCATTTAGTTTTTTTTTTGTTGTTTTTATTTTTTTTCGGAACATTCGATGTTTTAACAGTTTGATCACTAAGGGTCGACCTTTAGTGATTCGAACTGTTAAATATTCGATGTTTCAATATAGACCTGATTTAAATCCCACATTTTAAGCATTTGATTGACGTTTATCTAGCATAGAAGGTTCCTACATCCACCACATCACTGCTTTCCCACATATCTGTTTGACCAGAACCTATGGATGTGGACACCAACACACATGTCTTGGCAGCTTCCCAGGGCAATCACACCCCAAGACCACCCAACAATGCCAATAATGTCATACTGACTGACAGCCTGATAAGCTTATTCCTGTCTCCTTTTCAGTTATTCTCCCATGATGCATCATAACCTTTCCGTTCAAGCACACTTGTGGTGTCTTGAGTATTAACTATCATATCAGGTAGAGTTTGGATCTACTGCACAGGAGACGGACTCCTGGGCTGAGTCTCAAGTGACTGGATTTCATCTAGCATCCCCCTCACTGGAGGAGTCAGGCCGGTAGGGGGAAGGGTGAAGGGCTACCTTTTGCTCATTTTTACCTGGAGTGGAGGGAGAGGTTTCATGCACTTGGGGGCATGCCAGGCAGTCCTAACTTCCTGGTGGAGCTAAGGAAGCTCATCACGTGTGCCTTGGGAGTTGGGGTATAGCAGGGGATGCCTGGATAGAATACCCCTTATAGAAGTTTGAGGACATTGTCTGCTGTCATCCAGTTTCACACCCCTTCCCTATACCATGCTGGGTGCATGCAGTAGGAATGGTGGAAACAGATGAAGAAAACTCTGAACCACCCCGATAGCTGTCTGAATGATGGCCCTTCCATTTCAACTTTCACTCTCATAATGTTAAATGAATGGGCTAATTGGATGTGACAGCAACTGATGATCAATAGGCAAGGGCAAAGTATGAAAAAAAAAAAAGATTGACACATACCTCTTAATATGTGAAGGCCAACCTTAGACTTCTCAATCTCTCCTCCCCATTTCTGTCTATGTTACTTTGAATTAATAAAGTCATGTTATTTTGATGGACATCACAATTTTATCATTTACACCCTCCTCCATATTCTCTAAACAAGGAGTTCAAATCTAACAGTTGTGCCTGGTAGTGTCCCCTTGCATTCACCCTGCCCCCTTACTCTTATTTGTGAAGCCGCTTTTTGCATGTTTTCTTTGTAATAATAAATATATATTTAAATATTGGTCTGAAGAGGTCTGCATTGATGGCCGACATGATCCATTACCAATTGTCAGGTTCAGTTGCTCCAAAAAATCTTATTTTGCTTTTTCACGTTAGTGTTTCTTTGTTGTTGTTTTCCTACACCAAATGGTCCAAGGGCCATATGGCAGGCAGACATGTCTGTCAAAGAAGAAGTCTAAGACTCTCACAGCAGGAGGTTCCCAAGCACTGCCTAACAAGCTGTTTCTGAGTCCCCATTCTGGGTAACACCAGGGAACAGGGGTAGGCCATGCCTCAATCAGACAGCATGGAGGCAGAACCCAACGAACCCAGATACTTGCAGAAAGCTAGAAAAGGAGTAAGTATCAGGTACTGCACCATCCCAGGTCCTCGGGAGCTCTAGGCTTCTTCAACAGGATGCTATGTAAAGCTGAAGGGACCTACAAGAGAAGACACTCAGTGAAGAAACAAAAGGGAGCTGAGTCAATCATTATTAAAGGGAGGACAACCCCAATGGCTCCTGTAGACAGCAAATGTAAAGAGTGATCATCACCCTGTCTTACATATCAGTTGTGCCGAGAGACATTTTTGTACACCCTGGAGGCACCTGACCCACCAGAATGTCCCTTTCAATTCTGCTGATCTATTGGGAAGGGAAGAGTGCTATAATTTTCTCAAAGAAGTTGACAGGATTTGTCTCAATTTTTCCATGGCCATACCTCCCCCATTGGGGATCAAAAATGCAGCTCCATGGGTCTTATCACAGAAACTATTTCCAAAATGACTAATGTGGTAAATCCTGCTACCTGGAAGCTGCAGGATCTCAAATTAAAGGGGAAGGCTCCTATCAGAGGAGGGGGTACACATAAGTAATTGTCCCCAGACAGTCATGGTGTTAACCTCCTGCTGTGCCAGGAAGTGGGTGAGTCAATAAAGTAGTTTCTCCATTCTGGAAGGCATAGCATAAAAACCCATGGCTCACAGAGTTAAGCAGAAGCCTGAGTGAGCCACCCCTCTGTACCACATACTGATCTCTGAATGGCAATGGGTGGATTACAAAAGGAACAAATACCTTCATATTTGGAGTAACCTCTTTAATCCCAGGTCTCATCTCTGCACCTCAAATCACAATGTCTTAATGTGGTGATAACTGACTCAAAATACCATATTCTCCTTCTACCTGCAATCCTGAAAATATATCACCTTGAGGGAAAGGCAACATCTCCAAACATAAGCTGCCTGGGCTGCTGTAACCTATATCAACCCAGCAAAAACTCAGAACTTCAGATAAGGGTGACCTTCTGAAGGGAAAGGAAGGAGAGGCGATCTGTGCCTGACATATAAAGCCATGTCCAACCCGGAGTTAATGGACATGCTGCACCTCAAAAAATCCAAATCCCATCGAGCTACTGAACCTCAGCACTGAAATAAATAGGACATGCTGGAGGGACAGATTCATAACCCAGAGGCTCCCTTCACTCTGCAATAAAATCCCAGTCCAGGTTAGGCAGAGTCCCTCATTGACTCTCTTCAAGAGGAATCTTAATGAGTGGATGGGAGATAGTAGGTTTACCCTGGGTATCACTTCTGTGTCACTGTTAGACAGAGGCACAGTATACTAACCTCGAAAAAGGGCATAGCAAAATTCATTTAAAATGGGTGGCGAAAGCCAAACACACTTTGGCTAGGCTTATAAATGCCCTAGGGCAGATAGCCTAGTATGAACCTATGAACCTATGAGAAAGCCAGCACTAAGGAATGGGATACCTTCCTAAAATAGGTCATTTAAGCAGGGAGCCTGAAAACCCTGCAGTCAGAAGAATCCTCTTTATGGACTGCCACACTGAACTCATGGGATAGGAGCACAATAGAAATCCCACTGCCCTAAGAATCAAAAGAATGCTAGCATCCCAGTAGAGGACACAGAGACCTTCTAGCTCACATTCATAGCTAAGTAGTTGGACAATTCTGGGGTTGGTTGCTTTAAGGCCACTTTCTCAACTGGGAGGAGAACAGGCCAGATGATGAAATACTGACTGAAAAGGAGGGAATGATAGCATTTTCCTTCTGTTATGGAGAGCATCAGCGTCCCCTAACCAATGGGCAACAGAGTCTGTACCTGCTCACCAGCTACTCTGCAGTGCCCAATGTAGGAACAGAATAGCAGCAGAATAGAATATGAATTAAGATGGATGCTCTTCTACACTGCCAAAATCCATGAGGATAGCTTCCTAGGAAAATCTCCACAGAGCTATCTTCCACCTGCAGTAACACCAGAAAGTTGGATGTAGACAGAGACAAGGAATTCTAAAAGTTTCTGGAAAGCCTAAGGCAAGGACAAAAAGGGGTAGCACTTGACACCACATCTGGGTCACTTGTTGGGCCTCTTCCTTCTTTTAGAAGAATAAAACTTAGTTGTTCAGAGGGCAGACCCTTGATAATGAGGAGTGTACCTTCTATTCAGGAAGCCATGCAATACAGATGGATGCCCTTTCACAAACAGCCCATTCCTATCAAGAAGAACATCTAGCAGGAGACTGTCCAGGTGAGCTCCTATGTTGGAAAATTTCCGTCAAAACATCTACCATGGACACACAGTAATCTCCACTACTTATTCACTAAGGCATCCAATTTAAATACCATTCAGTAAATAAAGGAGCTGAGACACTAAGTCAGAAGCCAAAGTAAATAAGAGATCCACTCTGATTTTTTTAGTCAAGAGGGATGGTCTTAGCCATACAAGAGTTGTCTCAGTCAAGTGCTTGCACCTAGTGAGGTCAGACTTATAGTTGAAATAGCAATGTTTCAACATGGTAGAGGAATACAACTTCTTACCTGCTTTATCCCCTCTTTTATGTTGCCTCTGTCAGCTGATGAGGAGTGGGACATTATATCATGGAATACTGGAGTCCCCTTTGGACCTTGTAAAAGTAATGGCCTTAGGATGCTTTGACATGGCCTTAGTCTAATCTGTCCGAGAGGTAGTTACAGGTATCAATCTTCCTGATGTTGTACCACAGTGAGTGTGCCTCCAGGCTTCTGTGACAAAATCAATGAAAGGAATGACTAGAGAACCAAGTGATGATTCACCACAAGTTATTCTGGGCCTCAGTACAGACAATACCTCATGTGCCACATATCTCCCTTGAAGGCAATCTCTTTCAACAAGGAGTTGGAGGAACTCCAGGACTCAGAAATGTTGCCAGTCTCCGAATGAAAATTTATCCAACTTGCTCTTCCTCTAAGGAGCTAGTCATAGAGGGAACCCTGAGCTCACAAGCTCTGGAAGTGAAACCATGTATTTTTTCTCTGTTTATTTGCTAAGTTTTTCTGCATAGCTGCCTAGCTTGAGCATTTTCTGGCTTGTTAAACTTGATTTCTGTATTAGTAGCTGTATTTAGAGCACAACCAAAAGCTGTTTGCTGAATTTCCTGTTTGCACTTAATTTTAAATCGTTTTTTTCTTAAAACTTGCATATTTTCTGTCCTTGACCTAGCACTCTTGTGTGGGGTCATTTACTGCACTGTTATAACTTGATATTACTTGTGAACCTCTGCTATCTCTGTAAAAACAAAACAAAAAAAAATCTTGCTTTTTCCCACTTTTCTGAGAGTTAAAAAAGTTCAGTTACAGGCTTGCTGTTCCTGAACTGTTTGAAAGTTTCTGTGAGGCCATTTTTGCTTGGGCTGAAGGAGGGTCTCTGTGTTTATCAGTGGGAGTGACTAACATTGAGCAGCTTCCCTGCCCCCGGAGAGGTGGTTACTGACTTGAAACTGTAGTTTTATTGGCCACTAGGGTCATTTCCATAACTCCTTCATCTTCCTCTCTTAAAACCTAGTTGCCTCGTGGTTTGAGCGTCTTTTCAGGCTTGTTGGCTGTTGGTGAAGCACCCTCCAAGAGGAAAAACGCTGAGAGAAGAAGGGAGCCACTTTTGAGATTTTAAGTATTTTTCTCTGTTTATTTGCTAAGTTTTTCTGCATAGCTGCCTAGCTTGAGCATTTTCTGGCTTGTTAAACTTGATTTCTGTATTAGTAGCTGTATTTAGAGCACAACCAAAAGCTGTTTGCTGAATTTCCTGTTTGCACTTAATTTTAAATCATTTTTTCTTAAAACTTGCATATTTTCTGTCCTTGACCTAGCACTCTTGTGTGGGGTCATTTACTGCACTGTTATAACTTGATATTACTTGTGAACCTCTGCTATCTCTGTAAAAAAAAAAACAAAAAAAAAATCTTGCTTTTTTCCCACTTTTCTGAGAGTTAAAAAGTTCAGTTACAGGCTTGCTGTTCCTGAACTGTTTGAAAGTTTCTGTGAGGCCATTTTGCTTGGGCTGAAGGAGGGTCTCTGTGTTTATCAGTGGGAGTGACTAACATTGAGCAGCTTCCTGCCCCGGAGAGGTGGTTACTGACTTGAAACTGTAGTTTTATTGGCCACTAGGGGTCATTTCCATAACTCCTTCATCTTCCTCTCTTAAAACCTAGTTGCCTCGTGGTTTGAGCATCTTTTCAGGCTTGTTGGCTGTTGGTGAAGCACCCTCCAAGAGGAAAACGCTGAGAGAAGAAGGAGCCACTTTTGAGATTTTAAGTATTTTTTCTCTGTTTATTTGCTAAGTTTTTCTGCATAGCTGCCTAGCTTGAGCATTTTCTGGCTTGTTAAACTTGATTTCTGTATTAGTAGCTGTATTTAGAGCACAACCAAAAGCTGTTTGCTGAATTTCCTGTTTGCACTTAATTTTAAATCGTTTTTTCTTAAAACTTGCATATTTTCTGTCCTTGACCTAGCACTCTTGTGTGGGGTCATTTACTGCACTGTTATAACTTGATATTACTTGTGAACCTCTGCTATCTCTGTAAAAACAAAACAAAAAAAAAATCTTGCTTTTTCCCACTTTTCTGAGAGTTAAAAAGTTCAGTTACAGGCTTGCTGTTCCTGAACTGTTTGAAAGTTTCTGTGAGGCCATTTTGCTTGGGCTGAAGGAGGGTCTCTGTGTTTATCAGTGGGAGTGACTAACATTGAGCAGCTTCCTGCCCCGGAGAGGTGGTTACTGACTTGAAACTGTAGTTTTATTGGCCACTAGGGGTCATTTCCATAACTCCTTCATCTTCCTCTCTTAAAACCTAGTTGCCTCGTGGTTTGAGCGTCTTTTCAGGCTTGTTGGCTGTTGGTGAAGCACCCTCCAAGAGGAAAAACGCTGAGAGAAGAAGGGAGCCACTTTTGAGATTTTAAGTATTTTTCTCTGTTTATTTGCTAAGTTTTTCTGCATAGCTGCCTAGCTTGAGCATTTTCTGGCTTGTTAAACTTGATTTCTGTATTAGTAGCTGTATTTAGAGCACAACCAAAAGCTGTTTGCTGAATTTCCTGTTTGCACTTAATTTTAAATCGTTTTTTCTTAAAACTTGCATATTTTCTGTCCTTGACCTAGCACTCTTGTGTGGGGTCATTTACTGCACTGTTATAACTTGATATTACTTGTGAACCTCTGCTATCTCTGTAAAAACAAAACAAAAAAAAAAATCTGGCTCTTTTTACCACTTATCTGAGTGTTAAAAAAGTTCAGTTACAGGCTTGCTGTTCCTGAACTGTTTGAAAGTTTCTGTGAGGCCATTTTTGCTTGGGCTGAAGGAGGGTCTCTGTGTTTATCAGTGGGAGTGACTAACATTGAGCAGCTTCCCTGCCCCGGAGAGGTGGTTACTGACTTGAAACTGTAGTTTTATTGGCCACTAGGGGTCATTTCCATAACTCCTTCATCTTCCTCTCTTAAAACCTAGTTGCCTCGTGGTTTGAGCATCTTTTCAGGCTTGTTGGCTGTTGGTGAAGCACCCTCCAAGAGGAAACAACGCTGAGAGAAGAAGGGAGCCACTTTTGAGATTTTAAGTATTTTTCTCTGTTTATTTGCTAAGTTTTTCTGCATAGCTGCCTAGCTTGAGCATTTTCTGGCTTGTTAAACTTGATTTCTGTATTAGTAGCTGTATTTAGAGCACAACCAAAAGCTGTTTGCTGAATTTCCTGTTTGCACTTAATTTTAAATCATTTTTTTCTTAAAACTTGCATATTTTCTGTCCTTGACCTAGCACTCTTGTGTGGGGTCATTTACTGCACTGTTATAACTTGATATTACTTGTGAACCTCTGCTATCTCTGTAAAAACAAAAAAAAAAAAATCTTGCTTTTTCCCACTTTTCTGAGAGTTAAAAGTTCAGTTACAGGCTTGCTGTTCCTGAACTGTTTGAAAGTTTCTGTGAGGCCATTTTTGCTTGGGCTGAAGGAGGGTCTCTGTGTTTATCAGTGGGAGTGACTAACATTGAGCAGCTTCCCTGCCCCCGGAGAGGTGGTTACTGACTTGAAACTGTAGTTTTATTGGCCACTAGGGGTCATTTCCATAACTCCTTCATCTTCCTCTCTTAAAACCTAGTTGCCTCGTGGTTTGAGCGTCTTTTCAGGCTTGTTGGCTGTTGGTGAAGCACCCTCCAAGAGGAAAACGCTGAGAGAAGAAGGAGCCACTTTTGAGATTTTAAGTATTTTTTCTCTGTTTATTTGCTAAGTTTTTCTGCATAGCTGCCTAGCTTGAGCATTTTCTGGCTTGTTAAACTTGATTTCTGTATTAGTAGCTGTATTTAGAGCACAACCAAAAGCTGTTTGCTGAATTTCCTGTTTGCACTTAATTTTAAATCATTTTTTCTTAAAACTTGCATATTTTCTGTCCTTGACCTAGCACTCTTGTGTGGGGTCATTTACTGCACTGTTATAACTTGATATTACTTGTGAACCTCTGCTATCTCTGTAAAAACAAAAAAAAAAAAATCTTGCTTTTTTCCCACTTTTCTGAGAGTTAAAAAAGTCCAGTTACAGCCTTGCTGTTCCTGAACTGTTTGAAAGTTTCTGTGAGGCCATTTTTGCTTGGGCTGAAGGAGGGTCTCTGTGTTTATCAGTGGGAGTGACTAACATTGAGCAGCTTCCCTGCCCCCGGAGAGGTGGTTACTGACTTGAAACTGTAGTTTTATTGGCCACTGGGGTCATTTCCATAACTCCTTCATCTTCCTCTCTTAAAACCTAGTTGCCTCGTGGTTTGAGCGCCTTTTCAGGCTTGTTGGCTGTTGGTGAAGCACCTCCAAGAGGAAAAACGCTGAGAGAAGAAGGAGCCACTTTTGAGATTTTAAGTATTTTTTCTCTGTTTATTTGCTAAGTTTTTCTGCATAGCTGCCTAGCTTGAGCATTTTCTGGCTTGTTAAACTTGATTTCTGTATTAGTAGCTGTATTTAGAGCACAACCAAAAGCTGTTTGCTGAATTTCCTGTTTGCACTTAATTTTAAATCGTTTTTTCTTAAAACTTGCATATTTTCTGTCCTTGACCTAGCACTCTTGTGTGGGGTCATTTACTGCACTGTTATAACTTGATATTACTTGTGAACCTCTGCTATCTCTGTAAAAACAAAACAAAAAAAAAAAATCTTGCTTTTTCCCACTTTTCTGAGAGTTAAAAAGTTCAGTTACAGGCTTGCTGTTCCTGAACTGTTTGAAAGTTTCTGTGAGGCCATTTTGCTTGGGCTGAAGGAGGGTCTCTGTGTTTATCAGTGGGAGTGACTAACATTGAGCAGCTTCCTGCCCCCGGAGAGGTGGTTACTGACTTGAAACTATAGTTTTATTGGCCACTAGGGTCATTTCCATAACTCCTTCATCTTCCTCTCTTAAAACCTAGTTGCCTCGTGGTTTGAGCATCTTTTCAGGCTTGTTGGCTGTTGGTGAAGCACCCTCCAAGAGGAAAAACGCTGAGAGAAGAAGGAGCCACTTTTGAGATTTTAAGTATTTTTTCTCTGTTTATTTGCTAAGTTTTTCTGCATAGCTGCCTAGCTTGAGCATTTTCTGGCTTGTTAAACTTGATTTCTGTATTAGTAGCTGTATTTAGAGCACAACCAAAAGCTGTTTGCTGAATTTCCTGTTTGCACTTAATTTTAAATCGTTTTTTCTTAAAACTTGCATATTTTCTGTCCTTGACCTAGCACTCTTGTGTGGGGTCATTTACTGCACTGTTATAACTTGATATTACTTGTGAACCTCTGCTATCTCTGTAAAAACAAAACAAAAAAAAAATCTTGCTTTTTTCCCACTTTTCTGAGAGTTAAAAAGTTCAGTTACAGGCTTGCTGTTCCTGAACTGTTTGAAAGTTTCTGTGAGGCCATTTTGCTTGGGCTGAAGGAGGGTCTCTGTGTTTATCAGTGGGAGTGACTAACATTGAGCAGCTTCCCTGCCCCGGAGAGGTGGTTACTGACTTGAAACTGTAGTTTTATTGGCCACTAGGGTCATTTCCATAACTCCTTCATTTGTCCTCGGAGGAGTGGTTTAGGCAGTGACTTGTGGTTTGTTGGCCAATTTGGGTCATTTCCTGTCTTTTTCCAGCCCCTGCTATAAAGCACGCTTTAGCGATTTAGCCGATTTAGCCCGATTTAGCGAGTTGCTACTGTTGCACACTAGGGCAGCGCGGTTAAGCAGGTTTAAACTATTCGGCTACCTAAAGTCCACTCTTCAAATTTTCCCTTAAAACTACCTTCCTCGAACTATACTACTGATCTAATCAGCGATCCTATAATTAAAAGATCATCTCTACTTGACTCCAAGTAGACTATTCTCTATCTGTTAAACGTAGCACTTGCTCCTACAGTACTTATTACCTTGATACGGCACTCTTGTCATAGATAGTACCCCAAAAGGCAACCCCCATTTCTCGGTCACCCACGTCCCCGGAATCTTTTTTAAAGTTTTTTGTCTATTCCTTCTAGCATGTCGAGGGATCAGTTGCTAGTGTCCTCTCCTGCTCAGCTGGTGAACCTGGGAATATTGAGGCAATGTTACAATTGCCTCATGTACACAGACAACCCTCTCCTCCTCCCACAAAACACAAATACATGCGAGAGATGCAACTACACGGCCAAACTGGAGGCTGAGCTCTCTCAACATAGGACTGGCAAGACCAGTCAGGAGGAGAAGGTTACCACACACACTATAGACCCAGTCTCACATATTACCATTACAACCTCAAATCATACACATAAACACACAAAGACATACTCGGAGGCTCTGATCAAAATCTACCAAAACAGCAGAGGCCACCAAAGCAGACACCCAAACAACCACCACCTCAGAACACAACACCTGCAACACATAGACCTCACAGTCAGAGTGTCAAACAGTCACAGCCCTTAAGGCCAAACACAATGCCAGACACACTAGTCATTGGTGACTCCATAGTCAGACACACTGACGCCCGCCACCAGACTGAGTAAGGAGAAGGTCACAGTAAGCTGCCTGTCGGGCGCTAGAATCCGCCACATAACGCAAGCACTCAGGTCTCTCAACAGCAGGTACAAATATGATTCAGTCATTGTCCACGCTGGTGTAAACGACCTGAGACGTACCTCCTTGGACTACATGAAAAGAGACATTGAGGAGCTCTCTGATTATGTAGCCCAGACAGGTATGACCCTGACCTTGAGCAGTATCCTACCTTCACCAAGAATGATGCCACAATACAGAGATAAGATGATCAGCTTTAACAATTGGCTTAAACACTGGTGTCATTCAAAGGGGATCCAGTGTCTGTCTGCCTGGGATGACATGCTGGACAAGCCACGCTGCTTCAAGGGACGGCTTGCACCTGTCACCCTGGGATTCCGGATATTGGCAAAGGCTCTTGCCACCCCATAGTGCCTTTTTAGGCAAGGCTCAAATTCTAAACCTACCACCCTAGAACACAAAAAGGAAAAAACTAAGGGTAATGCTGCTCAATGCCAGAAGTCTAAATCTCAAAATGCACGCACTCGAGGCCCTTCTCAGTATGGAGAACATCGATGTCTGTGCTGTGACAGAAACCTGGTTCAAGGCTCCTGAGAGCACCCCGGCGCTATCAGGTTTTACCTCATATCATGCGTTCCGCCCCAAAATCTGGACAATACCAAGAAAGGAGGGGGGGGTATCCATATTCATCAAGGACACCCACACCTCAAGACTGGTGGCAACGCACGATGCATCGGAGACCATCCAGGTGCAATTAACCATAGGCAAGACTGCTCTGCAAATTGTAGCATGTTACAGGCCACCCTCACAAACTCAGGAACCTCACATGGCCTTCCTGAAAACACTAGAGGGATAAATGTATCACCAAACACCATCATACTAGGTGACTTCAATTACCCTAATATAGACTGGGAACACTACTCAAGCCCAAACACCCTAGCCCAAAAGTTCCTGGAATTCATAAACTCAAATGCCATGGAACAACTAGTCACCATCCCCACAAGAGGAGATAACATACTTGATCTCATCATCACGAACATGGGAGCACAATGTTCAACACCGGAGGTGTACCCTCACTGGTGAGATCAGACCACAAACTAATCTCGCTGGAGCTCCTCATCCCACCCCACCTGAAATAAAAAGACCACAGTAAAGAACTTCTCAAAAGCCGACTTCACACTTCTAAAGACTAGTGTGGTCTCCTTTAAGGCCCCGAGCCATGGAAAACAGTACTCAAGCCGCTGAATCACTTACAAATGCCTTCTACCAGCACCTGCAGGACTGCATGGATAAGGCAATCCCAAGCAAAACAAAGACTCTTTGTACCAAAGGCAAGCATCCAGTCTGGTGGACCCCAGCCATAAACAAACTCTACAACAAAAGGAGGAAGCTACTACAAGATAGAGCAAAATCCTTAAAAGGTAAGACACCCTTGATCACTATAAGTAAAAAACTAAGAGCTCTCATAAAATCATCCAAAGCAAATTTCGAGAGAAAAATAGCTAAAGACTCAAAAGACAATCATAAGGCCTTCTTTAGCTATGTTAGAAACCTGGGAGGAAACTCCCAGATATGCTCAGAGCTAGTTCAAAATGATGTGAAGATTACTGATCCTACAGACATTGCCAACATACTGGCTGACAGGTTCAGTGCAAACTTCTCCCCTCCCCCAAAAGGAGAGATATCTATACCAAACGATTGCAGCCCCCAAACATCTCCAGCGCCCAAGTGAGAACTGCTCTCTCCAAAGCAAAAACACAGCATCCATGGGACCTGATGGTGTCCCGGCTGTGTGCTCCATGAACTCAATGAGGAATTAAACCCACAGCTAGGACAGCTGTTTAATCAAAGTCTTACCTCTGGATACGCACTCCAGGAGTGGCGACTGCAACTGTGGTACCACTTCACAAAGGCGGTGCCTCCACCGACCCTGGAAATTACCGCCCATTAGCTTGACAAGCCTTATCTGCAAAGCCATGGAGAGGATCATAATGGACCTCATAAATAAAGACATAGGGAATTTGCAGACTTTGGATCCAACCCAGTTTGGCTTTGTCAAAGGCAGATCATGCCTTTTAAACTTGGTTGACTTTTTCAAACAGTCACCAAAGCCATTGATGAGGGAAAGGCAGTCCATACAGCCTACCTCGATCTGGCTAAGGCCTTCGATACAATACCCCATTCGGGTATCATTGAAAAACTCATCAGCTTAAATGTCAACCCATACATCACAAGATGGGTTGCAAACTGGCTGAGTGACAGAACCCACAGGGTCAGAGCTGCTGGCGCCATGTCAGACTCAAAGCCTGTCACAAGTGGTGTCCCACAGGGCTCAGTCCTGGGCCCACTCTTGTTTGGCATCTACTTTTCCAAGTACAAGCAAACACAGGAGGGTTATGGCTGACAAAGTTTGCAGATGACTGCAAACTGGGCCATAGTAGAAAACACATCTGACACAGATATCCTTCAGAAGGGTCTCACAGAAACGGATAACTGGTGCCAGAGCCATGGCCTAAAGTTAAATGCCAAAAAAATGCATAGTCATACCCTTCGGGAAAAACAAGGTTACCCCTAGCTACCAAATAGGTGGCAATCCACTGAGCACAGAAGAAGTTATCAGGGACCTGGGGACCCAGGTTGATAGTAGTCTGTCATTCGACACCCATGTAGCTAAAGTAGTTAGGAAGACCTTCTACATTGCCCACCTTATCATGAAGGATTCTCATCTAGATCAAGGGAGGTCATGGTCTCCCTTTACTCATCACTCATCAGACCAATGCCCCATTGGAATGTATCTGACCCGACACTTGCAGCAGCTGGAGAGGCCACAAAAGTTCCTCACCAAAAGGATAAAGGGTCTCAAAAATCTGTCCTATGCTGCCCGACTGAAAGAACTCCAGCTCTATTCAGTCGCTTACCGCTTGCTCAGAGGTGACCTTTGCCTAACATACAAGGCCATGTCAAACCCAGATTTGATGAATATGCTTCACCTCAAAAAATCTAGATCCATCAGAGCCACAAGGGCGGGAGACTTAAACCTTGACACGGCTATTAATAGGACATGCTGGAGGGATAGATTCATCACCCAAAGACTCCCTATGCTGTGGAACAAAATCCCGGTACATGTGAGGCAGAGCACCTCGCTGGCCTTGTTCAAGAGAAATCTTGACCAATGGATGGGAGATCGCAGATATACCCCAGGGATTACCTCAGTGTCACTGTTTGACAGAGGCACAGAAAAATAATGGGTATAGTTCCCCATACTAAAGGGGTGGCCTAAGCCACAAAACGATGGGCTAGGCTTGTAAATGCCCTCGGGCAGATAGCCTAGTATGAACCTATGAACCTATGAACCTATGGCCTGAGAGAATGCGAGCATACAGCAAACCAGAGTTTCAGGCTGAGTAAGGTCTATGCAGTCGCACTACATGAGAAGACAGATCATCCTACACTGGGCCAGTTATACTTGAAATCCTGCACCCCTGACTCTGGCTCCCACCAGAACTTGAATAAATAGCAGCATTTTTGCACCTGGACTGTGGACTTCCAGTACAGACCCACCTTGCAGCACCTTCTCTATCAGGACCAACCAGTTCAGCTGAACTGAGCAAGAAGTCTCAGTCCCAAGGATCCTCCATTTGTGACCAGATGACTGAAAAGACTGCTCCTTATGATCAGACTACATGAGCAGAGGATCAAGCCACTCATGCAGGTGATAGGCAATATGACAATTTCAGGGTGCAGCACCCTTCATGAGGGATCCAGTAGTAAGCCCTTCTTGGGCCTCCAGTCAGTAATAGGAACAAAAGGACAGAATGACATCAAATGTCTTCTAGCTGTGGACAATGCCCACAAGAGACCACAGGCTCGTCAGATAATGTAGATTTAACAACCAGCCCCACATCCCCAATGATAACTTTTCTGCCTTAACAGCTGGTTTGTGCTGAGAAATTATGGCAAAACAAAATAAAAAAAAACATCCCAGTTCTACAGGAAAACATTTACTGGCCTTATTATTTGCACTTAGCATAGAGGATTAAGACACTTGGCTGTTAACAAGCTGATTCTTGTAGCCAAAAAGGTATAGGGTTTGTTTCTTTCCTTCTACATTTGCTTTCTGAGTAGTTGAGCAAGTCATTTAGCCAGACAATGGTCCTGGGTCACCTCACTGATGAGGATAATTTGTCTAGTGGTTTTATCTGGTTAAACAAAGGTAAATGAAAAAGCTGTATAGACCATCCCACACCTTATAAATATTTAGTTTCCATCACTTAATACATACAGTATAAATTACTGAAATTATGCTATGCATATCCATATTTGTTTGGTAATCATTATACAAAAATGCTACAGTTAATTCAGTAGTTTGGTGGCAGCCATACTGTGCCATAAAATGGGCACTTCAAATTAGTTTCATTTTGAATGTTACAGTGAGGTTATTGGGTTCGCATTGCTATTTTCATGAGTTATGCAAGTCATCTTGTTTTGCTGATCTGTGTATTTTTATTTTACTTCACATTACTAAATTGCATTGGTATGTTTCTGAGTCTGAGTGGGGAATAACTGTTTGATATGCAGCAGAGCTTAGTTATGGGCTTCGTACTTTATGAGTTACCACATTTCATTACTTCAGTTTCTTTTTTTGTTACTGGAGTTATACTTTGCTGTTTGTTTTTCTGACAGTCTGACAGATCATTTAATTTTGTTAAATTACTTTGCTTCAATGTGTATATGGATGATTCATATCATGGTTTGCCATTGTGGATTTGTTTTTAATACACATCTATTTGATTTATAGCCTTTGAGCTTCTTGCAGCTGGACTTAGCATCCACATTGTGCCACTGCCCTAAGGGACTACCACAGGAATCTATTACAAATAAAAAGAGTGGATTTAAAAGAGTATTTACATGGGGCTTTGCTTTCATGTACCAGTTGATGTGAGGAGTTTGCTCATGACCATCAAGTCTCTACTTATACCACTTCTGAGGTCACACCAGCAAGGAGGAATGGATTAACTGTAGGCTGGATTTCCAAAGCCTGGTATAGTAAGTATAGCCTCCTCTTGCTACATCAAGCAATGTATTCCACTCCCCTGGATGACAGGATTAGCCTAATTCAATACATCTCAACTCCATGATATTGAACTTGAATGAAATCCTTCTATCTGAATAAGATAATAAGATTTCATAATAGTCTATGTTAACTAACTTCATTACCTATTCTGAGAGTACCTTGAGCTGAGGCCTGCCGAAGTACTCAGGCATAACATCTCCATGAGTATATCAGACCTGCTGTTGCTGGTTAGGAATCCAGAACAGTAGTGAGATTAAGTCTAGCACTCTATATAGAACCTTGGAGCTCCCTCAACTCTAAGTTGAGGAGCAAAAGAAATTGTTTTTCTGCTCTGAAACTCATAGCAAACTGCTTGCTGCAAATGTAAAAGTGGCTTGTACAGTAAAAATCCCAAACACTAAGCACTTTAGCCATGACAACAAATGTGGTAAATACAGTGTCGACATTCATTTCTGAATGTCATAACTGCATTTCCACACATAATCCCAACTGATTGCACCCCCTAGCACCTCAATGCCAGGGCGAGCCACCTCTTTGCCCCACCCTAGCCATACCACTGACAGAGCCTGCAGGTAATACCGGGTCCAGTGGACAGCTGTAACTGTATGGTCATGAGGCTGTCCAGGGCAACAGCTTCAACTGTAGGATGGACGGGTGAATGGAGACATGATCGACTGCACAGCTGCCATGTCTGCATTCATCCCATCCAAAAAGGGGGATGGGTATGCTGAGATACTAGCTCATCAGAGATTTAAATATGTTGTTAAGAATATAGCAATTCAAATCATCATAAAGTTCCTTTGGGGGATGGCTGAAATCACATACAAGCACACATGCATACACATGCACAAAGACACAAGTCCCCACCCACCAATTCCTGACACCTGCAGTACACCACAATTTGTACATGGAACTAGGTACTTCTGGCATTTCCTACCAGGTACTGCCAACAGTACCTAGTTTCATATATAGGTGAAGCTGCTACTTTTCTGGCATGTCCCAGGAGCTTTAATTGGATTCACAATTTAGTTAGGCTTGTACTTGTCAAAACCCACAAAAGTTCAGAGCTGACTTTTGTCAGAGTATATATTCACATTCTTTTTTGGAAACAGGCATATAGGGCTCTGATGCTTACCTTCAATTTACACAGAACGGGGACTGACAGAGCCCTATCTTTTAGAGTCAGAAGTGGTGTAACTACACAATATAGCTTCTTTATCCATGGCCATGTACAATGTATTTCAGAATCCAGTCCTGTATTTCCCTTTCATCTGAACTGATGAGACCTCAGAGTAAGTATATTTAGAGACAGGAGAGCAGCAGATGGGATTTCCAAAAAAGGTAATGCATTTTCTATTAACCCATGACAATATAATAGGTGATGGAAAATATAGTCAGTTAGTTGGCCATGAGGTGATTGATGACAGTAATTCAAAGCAGACTAGTTTATGATGTTGTGTCACATTTCTTTAATATTGCTCCTCTTTACTGTGCTTGATCTTTCTTGATTCTGTTGTAGGTTTTCCTTCTCAGTGCTATGCATCATGGCTGTCTTTTTTTCTTAAAAAGTTGGGTTTTAACTCTTTGCTTAAAGTAGCAGTAATGGAGTTTTTATGGGAGATTTTTTGAGGAGTTACAAGTACATAAGGTGTTTCAACACTACTTGCTGTTTTTTTTTGCCATTTTTATTTACTTATTCATTCATCCATTCAGTTGAAATGATTTATTTTCTTTTTATGACGTGTCTGTAGCTCGGTGTTCTTTAGGAGATTTAGTTGGGTTTTGGATATGTATTTCAGTGTGTTTTGATCTGGTCTTCTTCTGTGTGCCATTTGTGACTCAAAAGTTTGGGACAGTGATGAAGTTCTAGAAACAATTATATCTGGTTATTGGGTAAAATAATCCCTACTGTCCTGGGAGTTTGAATTATATTTTGGTCCTGTACATGATGGTTGTTGGATCTTTTAATGGTCTGATGTTTTGTCTGGTTAAACCAATGGCAGTTTTCATTTTTAAAGGAATTTTTTTAACTTGTTTTTGAACCCCAGTTGTGTACCTTCCAGGTTTCCACTTGCTGCTTCATTCCCATTACTCCAAACTTACATGTCTTCAATATTCTTCAGCCACAAGGCTGGGGCCAGCTTGATAGTAGGGGGTTTGGGAAGGGGACATGGAAATGGGCACTGAAGATTACTTGAAGCTTCACATATGCAGTCCTGTATGTGGAAGATTCTTTTTTGCAATGCCCTAACTTGGCAGAGCTTCTGACATTCCCCCAGATTCACTATCCTTCCATGCAGGACTAGCTTAGTCCTGCATGGAACCAGCCGTTTAGGAGCAGGGCATCAGCGTAACATGCTTATTAATGAAGGCATGCTGCCTGAGCTCCTAAAAGTACTTGGAGCATGTACGAGTGCAGGGGGTATGTGTGAGAGCAGAGCTCTCAGAATATACACGCTCCTGCAATGAAGAGCAGCAGAGTATGAATAAAAGAATGAGTGAGACCGCTCATAGGTGTTTGCATACCCCCAGCAACATCCCTCCACGTTTACAAGAGCAATAGTTAAAACATAAAATATAAAGAATTTTTTTTATGAAACAGATTATATTTAACCATAGGTGCGTGGGTTTGCTCATCACTTAGCTACTGTATATGTGGCTTTAATGGCACAAGAGGATAAAAAGCAAGATATATGCAACTGAAGCAGTACAGCAATAATGTAGTAAGCAGAGCATTCACCTTACGAGTAGTCATTTCAAGTTCAAGTCCCACTCCAGTGTAATCTATTTTCCATGTCAAATCACTGTATGATCAATTTATTTTGTTGCATAATCTACGATAACATATATTTACAACATTTATATATTTATAACATATATTTGTCAACTGGAGTACTGCATTAAATGCAGATGTGAGGTGTCATTTTCATAATGTTGCAAAGTCCACAGATAATCACAAGTGGCCCATACAGTATATGTACATAGGAATCAGGGATACAGATGGAAGGTAAAATGTGTTATGAATGGTAACTCCATACAGTTTCCAAATCTACCACCTTCCCACGAACCAGGAGACATTACTGTCTAAATTAGTGTGGTGGTAAGTGGGAATAAGCACTAGTAAGCAAGTGTAAGCACTATTAAGCAGTAGTAAGCAGCAGTGGTGGCTGGTGACTTCAAATTAAAGGAGGGGGGCTGCAGGAGACAGCTGAATAGGTGGGGCCAATGGGAATGGGTGTGGCCAACTAGAAAGGGGCGGAGCTATTCTCAAAACCACAACTGGAACTTTAATTAAATATGCTGCCCTGGGTGCCAAACTGTCATTACGAGAGTCCAATCATGACAAAATGTAGTATAGAAGAAAAATATTTCAATGCATTGGCTACATGATAACTTAGTTAATATCTAGATGGAGACACAAAGGTTGTGAGGCATGAAAAAATAAATTACTTTTTAAACACATTACTAGAATGCCAGTCAAAATCAAGTATATATATAAAAAAAAAAAACAAGCAGCACTCAGCTCTAGCCACTTCTCCTTGCAACGCAGTTCTAATTATAATGTATATTAAGCTTTATAAAATTACCAAGTAACATGCTGAAAGTAGCAATCTCTGTGATACCCCCACTTGTAAAAATGTTTCTTATCCAAAAAAAAACCTGCTGCCTGACAACTATCTACTTGTTTCATGGGAAGACATGATCAAAGTAAAAAATGAACAGCAAACAAGAAACAAGCTCAAGATAAATTGCTTAAAGTATTACTGCACAAGTTATGGACCACACATAGATTGGCATTCTGTTTAGTTTATGGGCAAAGCCTGCAAAGATGACGGCAAGTCTCCAAGAAATGCAATGAACTTCTGAAAATACTGTAATCCTGTCCTTTATTGCAAATACTGTCTTATGCATTTCAATACCTAAGGCTTATACGTTATCTAGTTATGTAAATATTCTCTGCATGGCAACAATGAAAAGGCTTTCAGTTTGGTAATTCTTTAATAGTATTTTTATTAAAGCTTACTTGCATCTTACAATCTCTGACAAGCTTACCTGATGGTCATTAAAGCATTGCTGCTTAAAAACAGAGCAACAGAGCACTGCGACAGCATGCATTTTCTGAATAATAAGAAGCATAAATCAACAGTATAAAAATATGACAGAAAACCAGAACATTCTGCAAAATCAAGGACAGATGAAAAGCCACGGTCGTACTTGTGGTCTGCCTTGGTTGGCGGAATACTCTGCACACTTACACTGCATAACTGCTCCTTGCCTTGCTAGGAGACATACAGAGCCACTTCAATGGGGAGTGGGGTGCAACAAGTATGTCACAATTTGAAATGTCTCTGGCTGACGGTGATGGCTCTGACACTCATACCTCTCAACCTCAGAGCAAGAAATCTGGACAAAGCCATACAGAGAAGTGGGACACAGGCCCAAAAATAAGGACAATTTTTAAATATTGCTCTTATAAACTTAGAAAGATAATAGAATAGTAGTAGGTCTTGCATTAGTATGAATTTTCTGAAGGGGATGAAATCTGAAACTCAAATGTCTGCCATTATTTTCTAACTTCAATCTTTAATGACTTGCCATTAATTAACCAGAAAACAACAATTTTATGAAAAACAGATCAAAAATGTGATGCAAAAATATAAAATTGCCACACAATACAGCTGGGAACCTATCAAAGAAGGGGCACCTTTTTAATATTAGTACTGTTAACTTGAGCAGCTGACAAAATAAGAGCATCTACATGCATTTCTGAAATAAAAGCAAACTATAACTGATAATTACAGTTATTTATAATTGTAAACCCTCCACATGTTCTTCCAAAATTGCCATTTTGTGTAGGAATTATTAGGGGGAGAGCAACATTTTGAGCTAAAATTGGGGACGGTTGAGAGGTTTGGATATTCCTAATTCTATAAAGCGACTTATTTGCACATACCTCTCAACTTCTTAATGCAGGAAATCTGGACAAGGCCAAATATATTGGGGGAACATACAAATTGCTCTTGTATAAACTTAAGACAGTTGATAGAATAACAGGTCTTGCTTTAGCATGCATTTTTCTGAAGGTTATGACATCTAAAACTAAATGTCTGTCATTATTTAGTGACTTCATTCCTAAATGATTTGCCAGAAAACCACAAATTTTATGAGGAACAAACCAAAAATAAGAAGCAAAAATCTATTCATTCTGCAAACATCTGGACAGTTGAGAGGTATAGTTCAGCCGGGGCTGTCTGAGTTTGCTGCGTTTCCCCCCTCACAAACTCATGGTTGAATAGAGCCTCCCCCTGCAGCCATTCCAATGGCCCATTCCTTGGTTATTTCGCCCCATTTACCATAAATACTGTAATGTGCATACTGCTTTACTTCTGCGATGATTTGGATTTCATTTGAAAGTTTTATTTTGCATTTTACAGCATAAACCCTAATATATATCTGCTAAACAAAGAAATACAGTCTCACAATGAAAATAGACTTAGCATTAAAACTTCTCTGCCCTTGAAACTCACATTCATTAAAACAGCATTGAAATCCGCATTCAAAGAAAATACATTTTGCCAGTGGCAGATAAAGCTTAACTTTGGGCTGTTTTCAAATCATAGTATCAATCATTGAATACGAAACATACACATGCTCTTTGATACATCTTCCTGATTGTATTTAAATTATATTCCTTGTACAATACAGTACAGTTGTTATACGGCATTTTAAATTTATTGTTTTGAACATTTTTCCAGTAAACAATGAAACAAAATGCATGCACCAGTAATGACAAAACTGCCCAATTCAGAACATTTCCATCATAAAAGTCTACTCGAACTTCTACAGTCTACCAGTATCAGTAAATATGCACAATCTCTGAAGAAGTAAAAGCCATCTAAATAATTCCACATTAAAGAAATCTGTAACTAATGAAGAGGTTGCTGCTAGCAAACAACTTTATATGTCATTGTTTCATCTACAAATAAAGTGCCTGTTGCCCTTGAGGAATAAATTGCCTATGTTGCATTAAAAAAATGATAAGCTAGTAATATCGCAATAGGGAATGGATGGCAAAATGATAACAGGTTCATAGTTACTAGGTATCTTCACCAAAAAGGACTGCAGCATCCAACCCCTTTACAAGGCAGTACAGTATCAACAATGCATCTACGTATTGTGGGAGTAGAACCCACAGCCTTCTACATCAAAAGTAAGCACACTACCTGTTGTGCTATTAACAATACAAGCTGACTTAGTGTAAGCAGCACTAAACTTTTGTTCCCCTGTAGCTCTCAGCTCCTTGTAAAATCTACTCGACACTCAGCTGTATCTCTGAACTTTGCAGCACAAGAAATCTGGAAAAAGCCAAAATTTATGGGGGTGGGCAAAAGCCCAAAAAACAGGGACACATTTTAAACCTTGCTTGTATACCGTTGGAAAGTTGCTAGAATAAAATGCTGTGTTATCACCATACATGTCACTGCCAAGTCTTGAACCAAGGGACCCTGTGTAAAACAGTCAGAGCAACATACAACTATGCCAAATCAGCTGCTTTGTGAAAGAGGGGAAGACTGAAACATAAATGGCTATCATTTAGTGAATTTAGTTCTCACCATAGCTGTTAACCTCTTAGCACAAAACACCTGAACAAAGCCAATAATGGGGGAATACAGCTCCCAGACATATTCAGTGAATTCAGTTCTCACCATAGCTCTCAACCTCATAGCAAAAAACATGTGGACAAAGCCAGTAATGGGGGAATACAGCCCGCAAACATATTCAGTGAATTCAGTTCTCACCATAGCTCTCAACTTTAGCACAAAAAAACTGGACAAAGCCAATAATGGGGGACACAGTCCCAAAAATAGGGACACATTTCAAATATCATTGTTATAAACTTAGAAAATTGCTGGAATAAAAGGTTTTGTGTTACGATGTACTTTCTGAAGAATATGAAGTCTGAAATTTAAATGCCTGTTACTTTTATCTAACATTTGTTAACCAGGAAACTCTGACTTGGAACAAAAGCTAATTTTCAGCAGAGCAGGGACAGACATGTCTTTGTAAGATGGGAGGACATGCAGACTCCACACAGAAGGCACCCCAGCCAAGAATCAAACGAGAGAACCTGTTGCTGTTAGACAACAATATTACCAATGCACCACTGACTTTGCAAGGAATGAAAACATACAGAAACCACAGATTTTATGAGGAACAGAACAACTATGAGGCAAAAATCTGCAATTTTTTTACAAATGGTGGTGGGTAAGGAATTCAGGCCCTTGCCACCTGCACCCAAGGTACAGGGTTCAGGCCTGAGTATTCTCTAGCCACCAGTATATAGCAACTGGGGCATTACACACACACACACACACACACACACACACACACACACACACACACACACACACACACACACACACACACACCTTACCTGAAATACATCTGCAGCAGTAGCAGTCTTTAGCCTGCACACACACCTTAATCTGGTCGCAGCAGTCTTGAATCAAAGTCTCCATAGCCTGCCTGCACAAGCTAACAGCTGGTTTCCAGTTCTCCTGGCTTTGTGAGAGTAGGCTGCAGGCTCCAGCCTGTGGGTGATGCAGTCCGGTGTCCTTCCATTCTGTGTGGCTGTCACTGCACAGACTTCTGGGCTGCAGGGCAGAGATGCCTTTCTCTCCTATCCAGACTGCCTAACACAGCAGTCTGGAGTTCTGTAAGTACCAGGAACTCCAAGCATGCATGGGTGGAGTTCTGGGACTCACAATTTTTTATTTTTTATTTCTTTTCTTCTTTCCTTCTACAGGTGGGGGAGCTGCAGTCCTATAGCACAAGCCGCCCCTGGTAAGCGAGAATAAGCATATGTAAGCAGTAGTAAGTGGATGTAAGCATATGTAAGCAGTAGTAAGTGAGTTTAAGCCCGTTTGCATGGAAGTAAGCAATGCGCACACAGGTTAAGCAATATTGAAGCTAACTCTCTGTAAGCATATTTATCCGGCTGTTAGCATTGCTTACCTTCACACAAACCCATGCAAACCCACTTGCAATTGCTTAAAAGTGGCTTAATCACTCTGTATGCATCAGCCGCTGAGCAGCTGTTCTGGACAGAAACAAAATAAACAGCCTTTCCAGGTCCTGAATCCAGGAGCCTGTATACTACAATCACAGTAGTTAACCACTAAGCCATCACAGTAGTACATAAAAGTAAGGTATCACCAAACAGATCCTCACTATAGGGAATTCAAACTGAACATGTGAAAGGAATCTATATACAGTTTTATGTTGTATAACCTACTACATAACATAAGTATGTGAACTGGAGTACTGCATTAAGCCCAGCTGTAAGGTGTCATTGTAATAAAGTGTTGAAATCCCCTAATAAATACAAGGACCCCATACAGTGTATGTACACATAAATCATGGATACCAAACACATATATAACATGTAATGCATAATAAATCAATGCCACAATGCAAATATAATGCAACTTAAATACAAATATAATGCAACTTAAATATTAAGCAACGCTACGCATTGCACAGCCCAGCTTAGTAGGTGTAAGCAATTTGTAGGCCAGCTATCTCAATCTGACCATTGGTATACCCCTTTAAGCAATGGCAACCTTAGGTAAGCAGGTTTGCTCATAGCTTAGCTTTTTCAAAACTGTCCAATCACGGCAAAGTGCGAGAAACCAGCCCTATATAAAAACAACAGGTGGGAATACATATCATAACTGGTTGTAGCTTCCCCTTGTAGACACTATGTCTGGAATGGGAGTGGGTGTGAGCTTTCGGTCACAGCGCTGGGGCATCCAGGAGTCCAGAGTCATGGCAGGACTCCTTGTGAAAGACCATGACATGAGACTGCTGCAGGACCAGTACCAGGATTCCCAATACAAAGCAAAAGCCTAGGACCATCTCGCCCATGACCTCACCAGTGCCACTGGCATACCCCGAACTGGTGAGCAAGTCAGGCATCACTATACCTACCTGAAGCAGTGAAAGGGGGATCTCTTGGATCAGTGGATCCAAGAGGCTAAAAGGACAGGGGAGGTCCCAGCCGTGTGTAAGTATCAGTCTACTACCTGTTTAATAATTGCCAGCTCATGTATATTATGGATAGGTATGGCTGAATATTCCTCTTCTGTCTTTCACAGCGGCAAGTGAGCGGGCTATGAACCAGGAGACCCATGGATGCTGACTGGAGCGGTTGCAACGTGAGGCAGGTTAGTAATACTTTTGCATGTACTGTGATAGGAAATAAATCTAAAAGTAGCAGTAAGTTAATTGCCTGTATAAAACCTGCATTTGTTAAGGCATGTACTGCATACACCAGAGAATATGGCAGGAAGAGTATCATATAGGTTGTTTGTAAATAAAAGCATAATAGCCTGACAATAAAGGTCTAACTGCTGGACTGCATGTGTTTACTTTGGTATCATATGGTAATGTAGATTTGCAATCACTTAATAGTATTGTGTATGAAGCACTGTTACCCACACGGTGCTACATAAACAAATTTTGTAGGAATGTCTGTTAATGACTGGTGTAATCCCAAGAGGTCATATAGTACAACTGAAAGAGACATAGACAGAAAACAGTGAAAAAACAGGCAACAATATCCAAACAATATCCAAATAGTGCACTCACCTGAGATGTAAATTGTTGTATTATTAGCACACACAGCCATGGTTCAAATCCTGGGAGTGGTAGTAGGCTGCATACAGAATCATACCACACAACTGTATAGATATGTCCAGAATGTCCATTAAATCGGCCCATATCTGCTGCCTGTCACCCTGTCCCCCTGGGAAATCAGTGGGATGATCCTAGATGTTTAGGCAGCAAACAAGAAATACAACTGATTGTCAGACATCTATAAGAACAAACCTGTCACTCCAACAACTCCCCAAAATGTTATGAGAGTAATATGCCAAGTATATCCCATCTACACCCCATGTTGTCAAGCTGTGACCAGAATGTGTACAGTAACAGAGTGAGATGTATGTGCATAATACTAATATGGAATCTGGTAATTTGTGTGACAACATTCAGGTAGTGCTTACAAACATTGCTCCCACAGGTCTGTCAAATATGAACACTGTGCCTAGAAATAAAATATTGATATCCTGTACTGGTACTGTGTACTCTGTTATTGTGTGACATTGTTAGTGTTGTAGTTGCTCTGAATAATAAGGTATTGCTGATCACTGTCACCCACACTGTACTACATAATATAACTGTCTAGGAAATCCTGTATAGTAGTGTTGTAATACAAAGTCAGAATGTGAAACCACAGGAGAATTATAGACAGAAATCAGATAAGTGATACACAGCAATATCTATATAGCACATACAACTGTGATGGACAGTGTTTTATTTTTAGCAGGAACAGCCATGGTCCAAATCCTGGGAGTGGTAGTAGGCTGCATACAGAATCATACCCCACAACTGTACAGATATGTCCAGAATGTCCAGTAAATCGGCCCATATCTGTCGGCTGTCACCCTGTCCCCCTGGCATATCAGTGTACTAATCTCTGACATGTAGGCAGCATTTCATGTCATATAACTGACTGTCAGGCCTGTACATATTTGGAAAATGTCAATGAAAACAAACCTGTCATTGTACAATTCACTAAACGTTTAAGGGGGCAATAGTCGCAATATGTCCCGGTTCACCTGCATGTGGTCAAGCCATGCCCAGAGTCTGTGCAAAAAGAGATGGACAGGCATGTGCATAACATCAACCTGGAATCTGGGAGTATGTGTAGAAAAAGCCCCTTTTTCACCCCTTTCCTATCAAGCCTTTTTTCTTTTCTTTTAAAGAAATTAGGGCGAGGGTAAGTGGAAGTAAGCACTTTTAAGCAGCAGCAAGTGGGTTTAAGCCTGTTTGCGTTGGGGTAAGCAATGCCTACACAGGTTAAGCAATTTAGAAGCTAACCGAGTATAAGAAACTGTAACTGGAAGTTAGCAGTGCTTACCTCTGTGCAAACCCACGCAAACCCGCATACAACTGCTTAAAAGTGCCTTAATCCCTCTGTATCCAATGGCTCTTGTTCTGCTCAGCAACAAATAAAACAGCCTCTGCATGGCCCAAACCCAGGACTCTGCACACCATAGTGATTTACCACTAAGCCGTGTCAGAGGCTGGGAGGATGACATAAGGTGTTTACCTTAAAGACACAAAGTGCAGGGTTTGATCCTCACATGGGGTAACTGACTAGGCTTCAAATGCCCCAAAAGGGCAGTTAGCCTAGTCGTAACCTATGAACCTCTATATGTAACCCTGATGTTTTTACAAACATATCATCCAGCACAGGCATTCAACAGTAGAGGAAATGTATTTAAACATGTAGATGTATGTGTGTGTGTGTGTGTGTGTGTGTGTGTGTGTGTGTGTGTGTGTGTGTGTGTGTGTGTGTGTATATATATATATATATATATATATATATATATATATATATATATATATATAAATATCTACACACACACACACACACATATATATATATATATATATATATACATATATGCATACATCTATAGATATATATGTCTATATAATATATATATATATATATATATATATATATATATATATATATATATATATACAGCAATATATATATATATATATATATATATATATATATATACACATATATATATATATATGTATATATATACAAGCATATTATATATATATTTATATATATATATATATATATATATATATATAAAAAACTATATATGTATATACAGATATATATCTATAGATATAAATGAGAACATAACAAATACATATATGACCACAGGCACCATTAATGGGGGTGAGGGGGCCCAAGCAACATACGTCTTGTACTTATTGATATCCCCCTCCCATAGCCAAACAGGTCTGCCCTGCAATACAATACCAACTGTTGCAAGTCCAATAACCAGGACCTGACACAACATGGGCACAGGATGTTAACAGTAATCCACCCCACCTGTATGATGTTAGGCCTGGTATCAATAACATATGCAGTACAGTCTGGCTACCATAGGGAATGTACAATGTGGAAGCAATAAACATTCCTAATATACATATACACACACACACACACACACACACACATATGCAGATATATATATATATATATATATATATATATATATATGTAACTACGCATACACACACAGGGATATGTATAGGAAAATACATATTTAATGGGTGCACACCATACGGAACAGCCAGTATACCTACAGTTGCCACCTTACCAACTGGACATTGTATGAGTCATCCATACAAAAGACAATCGTTGCCTGAAACATATACCCATAGAGAGGTCAAAGGATATAACACCACACACAGGTTTGCATACATGAGAAAGCTTTATTTGTGTACTATTACAGTCGTATATGCCATGTCATATAGCTGTTTAGACTCTTAACTACATATAAGCAGACAAATGCAACTCCCAAACAGATAAATTAATACAGTATTCTGGAAAGCATTACATATGTTGCTGTCCAGGCCAAAGCCTTCAAGTAGTACAACAGTAAAGACAGACTGGGCCACAGGATAACAATCAATCAACAGTAAGTAATGCATATGTATAGTCCAGCAGCTTCTATCTACACTCTGTACACAATCCCTAGGGGGTAAAAACCTCAGTTGACACAATGGGATGTATCTGTTACATAACAAGGCATAACTGAAACCATAACAATCACACTGACAAACAGAACAGTCTGTATGGCAGGAAGCAGTAGGCCTGTATTTACCCAAGGTGAATTGTATGGTAATGTACATCCAGATACCTTAAGGCAGCTTACCCCTGATACCCCTCACATGTTGTAACAGCCTAGGTTAGTTATGGTGCGTCCCCCCCATAGACTGACATACACGGCCATATACCACTGCTACATACACTGGCCTCTGGACTACATAAGGGCACACATGTATTGTGCAGATGAAGCCCGCACATATATGGCCCCAACCCTACAATATGTGTGGGGGCCACAACAGCAGTGGAATGATGGCAGGAATGGCAGTATGACATACTCACAGGCCATTACATAACAACCCCTGACAGCATGTTATATGGACAAAGCCTGGTATGTAGGTGGAGGACAGAGGCTGGAACACAGGCCCATATGTCAAATAGTGTTGTCATACACTGAGCAAGTTGTTGCTGTTACAGGATAGTCTGCAACATACCCTTAGTCAGGAATATGAAATCAGAAACACAAATGGTTGTAGCCATGTACTGATAGCAACCAACACACACACAACCAGTCATATATCTGACACAAGACTTGTGTGGTGGACAGGAAAAACATAATACACACACCTCTGGCCATCAAGTGGATAGGCACACAGTTGAGAGCTACGCATACAGACTGCAGTCCATGTTAAATTAGTATGTACACACAAACCCTGTAACACTGGTGCTATACAATGCATGCAACAGCAGTACTCACACTCTGTAGTTCTGGAACCTCATACAAATATGTAGCTGGCCTGAGTGTGCAAGTCCTCTTGTAAGAGGTATTGCTACCTGCTGTCTGGAACACTGCCCCCACTCAGGAAGGGTGTCCACCATACAAGAAAGGTAAAGGGACCATGCCCACATGTTGTAGGGATTTATAGTAGTGTGTTGCCATGACAGTGGTAATTGAAAGTACTACACAGCATGCTGCATGCAGGTAGCAAGTGGAGGACACTGATTGTTGCACTGAGGTGGTTCCACCTGAAGGCATTGCTGGACCAGTATATGAGGAGGCCCCAGAGTGGGTCCCACATGTGATGTGGCCTGGTAACATGGCTAGATGAGGTTGGAGAGGTGGTTCTACTGGCAACTATTCCCTAAACATGCTATTGTGTCAGTGTTATAGAACATATGTGGGTAGTAACAGTCCACACAATCCCGGAACATGTCCAACAGCATGCATCGATATCCCCAATAACACAGAATGTCAGATGTGCAGCAATCACATAGCAAGCATACCACATGCATATATGGAACCATAGTGGCTCTGAGAATGGCATGCAGTTGAAATATTCCATAACAGGCTAGCAATAATAGTGTCCACACAGGGAACATGGCTACAAACCCATAGCACAAAGTGTGGTACAATAAAATATATGTCCCACTGGTAGGTAAGGTGTAGCCATACCTACTGAGTTGTATGAACAGTTTGTTGTTGCTGATATGGTGGGGGGTGATGGAGATGTGTATTAAGAACTATGGTAACCTTGCTGTATGAGTTGCTCAGACCTGTTTCCATCTTTATGTCTTTCAGGCAAGATGGAGGAAACAGCAACAAAACCTTCACTCTGACAGCAGGTGCAAAGGCCCAAATGAACAGTAAATCCCAAATCAAACAGCCAGCACCAAATGGGGAGAAAATAAACCTTTAATAGTAGACAGACCGGTTTCGGCCCACACAAGCCTTTATCAATGTATAAGGATAGGTTCAAACAAGTCCCTTATAAATCATTGACACACCACACAATATCCAATCGCAGATCATAGCTAATGAAACATTAATTAGATATGCAACCATTGGAAAAGTATTTTAAAAAATAATAGAATGCATATATTGATAGACCCATCACCCAAAAACCAAAATAATGCAGTCAAGACAAAATATATAACCAAAAACAAAAATATTATATAAATATATAATGAAGAATTAATATAAAAGACTACAGATGTTCATTTAAACCCAGTGGAAATAATCCACTAAGTATAATTATCCAACCCTTTTCTTTTCTGGTCAATATCTCATGCCATCTGGCTTTAATAAGTTTGTGGCCACTTACTTTATCAATAATAGTGAAACAAAAATACACATTACTGTGCACCTGAGAGTGTTTGTACAGAGCATTGGTAATAACTTTAGTTCTAATGCTGCTGAGATGTTCAGAAATACATAACTTCATAGATCTAGATGTTTGTCCAATGTAGAATGCAGAGCATTACAAACAACAAAATAAATAACCCATTCACTACTACAATTGGTCAGAGATTTAATTTCATAAATACATGGTGTATTCTTACTGCTAAATTCTTTAGTTTTCACTACATACTTGCAAAAACTGCAATGACCACAAGGGAAGCACCCCCTTAACGTGGTACCATCCAAAGTATGTTGAGACCTAGTAATGGGAAAGGGAGCACGTTTATAAAAATTATAGTGGCTCCCTAAGGTGACACCTTTATGAAAAGAAAAAGCACACCTCTTATCAAGTATCTGTCCAAGATGTTCATCTGCTAATAAAATATCCCAATGTCTCTGTACAAGTTTAACCGATTGCTGGGTATTTCTACCAAAAGTAGTTAAGAGCCTAATCTTATTATAATCCCTATGGTCATGATGGTGGTATTTCAAGAACTCCTGTCTGGGCATTTTGTCAACCTCACTTTGGATTAATGGTAAATGAGCTGGAGAATGCCCTCTTTCCTTAAATCTAGCCGTTAGGTCAACATTAAAGCATATTAAATCATATTCTTTAAAGCAAATGCGTCGAATACGCATGTATTGAGACTTTGGAATGTTTCTAATAATATACCTTGGATGACAGCTGGATGCATGTAAGAAGGAATTAGAGTGAAAGGTTTCCTATATACAGAACTGGTAAGAGTACCATCTTCCTGTTTACTTACGATAACATCCAAGAAGGAAACAAACTTCTTATCACAATTAACTGTAAAATGGATTCCCCATTTATTGTCGTTAAGATACTCTAAAAATTCCTCCAAATATATAGTATCTGATTTCCATATCATCCAGCAGTCATCCAAGAAATGCCTCCATATATCAATTTGATCCATGAAAATGTTATGATTATTATCATAAATCATAACATGTTCAAAGTACCCCATGAATAGGTCAGTATAAATGGGGGCAAAAGAAGCCCCTATAGCCGTACCTTTCATTTGTTGAACCCAGGGCTATAGAGGGCTAACTCATTTAACCAAATATCCAAGGCCATCAAACCCACCCAATGAGGGATACTGGTGTATAAAGAAGTCACATGTAAGTGCAAAGGAGGCAGTCACCATCCAATTGTGCATCGCAAATGATATTTAGAAATTCTGTGGTATCCTTAATTCTCGCCCTCACAGCTGGTAACAGGGGTTTAAGACATTTAGTAAGGTACACAGAAATGGGTTCAGTTAATGAACACTTACCTGAGACAATCAGATGGCCTGGGGGATTATTCAAACTTTTATATATTTTGGGAAGTAAATACAGAAATTGTGGGGCTGGCTCCTTTACCTTCAGATGATAATATGTCTTGTCATCAATAATGTCATCAATAATGCCCTCATCAATAGCTAAATCAAGAAAGTTATCAATCTCAACTTTAAAAAGTGTGGTAGGGTCAATAAGCATAAGCATATAAAATCTGGCATCTTGAAGTTGTCTATTCGCCTCAGCTTCATATTTAGACCAATCCATAACTACTATGGCCCCCCCCCTTGTCCGCCTGAATAATGACCACATTTTTGTTATTGTAGAGATTCTTCAAAGTTGCCATTTCCTGTTGGTTCAAATTATTGGGTAAAGGCACATCCTGAAAATCCCCACCAAAATGCAATTCCTTCAAAATACATTTTTGAAAAATTTCCACATACTTGTGCATAGGTGGCATGAAAGTTGAAAGATGAAACCTAAAACCAGCCTCATTAGGGCTGCTATTATTTGTAGAGTCCCTAAAAAACAATTTAAAATTGAGTCCCTACAAAAAGACAAGTCCTAAACAAAATCATTTTCTGAAACAAAAAAGCGAGGGATGAAATTAAGGCCTTTATTCAGTACATCATATTCAAGCTTAGATAACACCACAGATGCAATATTTATGACATTGTTTGAATTGACTTTGGTTCTAGCAGTTGTAACATGCTCTGAAGCGTTAGACCTGAGGTGACATTTAGATTTGTGTTAATGTCTACCCCATTTTCTCTTCCCCCTAAAGGGTTATGGTTCCCCCTTGTTTCACTCTTATTGGAAAAAATTTGCTTATGCGCTGGTGATGTTTGGGTATTCTCCATTTCTGTGTCTGTATGGGACAAGCCCTCATCTCCCGATGTTTCACTGCCTGATTTCTTTAAAATAGATTTTCTTTTAAGTTTTTGTCCCAAGGTAAAACCCTACCTGCGTATTTAGTGGCAGAAAATGAGATTGTGCTGAACTACCTAATCCAGCATTATCCTGTCCTGTTTGGCAGGGCCACCCATGAGCAGCAGGAGCAGACCGCCCTGTGGAATGACCCAGTCCACAGGGTCAATGATGTTGGCCTGCATAACCACAGTTATGAGCAGGTCCAGGATAATTGTTCTGACCTGCTTCGCAATGCCCGTCGGTGAGCTGCTGCAGTCCGGGGGTATCACCTCGCAACAGGGGGTGCCATGCCATCCATCCCCCCTGACACATGTTGAGGAGATCCTTGCCAGCCTCGTGGCACCTGCTCATCTGCACACCCAACAACAGGCAGACACCATTGTGGAAGTGGGTGCTACCCACACACCAGTTGAGGAATGTGCAGGTAAGGCCACAGGACACATCAGCAGACCACTGTTGCATATGCATCCATATCTGTACAGGTAGATCATGCATATCTGACATGTCATATATATAGTTTGTTGCTGCATAGTAGTAATAAACAGATGTGCACATGTGGTCATATTGTGGGCTTGTACTGTTGATGTACTGTAATGCTGCACCCACCCTGTAGCAATGCCACAGCTGTAGCCACTGACATTGCATTTCTCACACACTTATGTAGGTCCCTCTGGTATACTACCAAGGCAGCAGCCTGTAGCTGGGGAGTATGGTTTATGTTGATGCTTGCCACAATACAGTAATGTGCAGATATCACATGCACCACAGGGGTATCCAGATGTTATATGGGCAAAGGGTATGTGAAGGTGTCTGACATCAGACAGCATGCATCAGTAGGCCAATGGGAGTTGTAGTGAGTGTAACTGTGGTCGAAAGCATCTTACTCCACGCACACAGACACAGGGTGCCAGTACTCACATGCATGAGTGCATTGCTTCATGGGTGTGTAGTGGCTGACTGTGCCAGAAGGCTATACAAGGCTAGGTGAAGGGTATACCTTTGCATCAGGCCACATCCCCATGGTCTGCAGTGTGGCTCAGGGGTGTAGTGTCTGGATTGGCCCACACAGGTGATTACTGTAGCCACCATCCAGTCACCTGGGTTACTATTTGTGTGGCCAGTTCTGTGCAATGCCTGCTATTTATGTGTTCTATAGTCCATGACATGGATGGTATCTGGGATGGGCACATGCCCCACATGCATGTTCAGTGATATGTGGAACTGTACCTGGGGTGTCTGGCCCATGTTGTGTACACAGATTGTTATCATCAGATGTGCCAGTCCTGGCCTCATGAGGCAGTAACTGGTAATGGACACCAAGTTGACCCTGCACCTACACTGATAGCATGATACAGGTATTCCTTGGTGTCAGTGGCATCTGTCCATACAGGGCATGTGTTTAAGGCATGATATGTCCTTTGTGGGTCACATTTGATGGCATCACAGCTGTTGCAGACGTCCAGTGGGGAACATAGTGAAGGCACACTGTCTGCAATTATGTGTCTATTGTAGTAATAGGACAGGGTGCCATGCCCTCTGTGGCCTACTGCAATGGCTGCTATCTGTGGGCAATACGCAGGGTACTACCAACATAGCAGTTGTTGCTTAGGCAAGTGTGGTTGTGTATGAGACATGGGTTGTGAGTGTTCTCTGGGCAATACAAGGGTTGCTTACTTTGTTCGCCAGGCCTTGATGTTACATGTAGGGGTATGGATTGGCACCCCAGCCTCACAGCTATTTGACATCTGTTATCCTTGTAAGGTGGACATTGTGACATATAATAGGCCCACCATATAAGAAATTTGCAAAACCCACTACACAATGAGTCCAGTTGTTACACACTCACAGCCACCTCCACACAGGATATGAATGACAAACACAGACAGTTGCCACGTCTGGGATTAGAACTCCTACCTAACTAGTTTATCACACTACAGCATTACACAGTTATAGGACGCACCATGGAGATTACTGGAGTACTCCTTCCCCAAAGGTGTATTTCACTGGGAATGACATCAGCAGGCTTGCCAAAGAAGGGCAATGGAGGTTGTAGTGACTGGGAATGGCCTCAAAAGCATTGCTCCCTACACAGATAGACAAACACCCACACTTGCCATGTCTGGGAATAGAACACCTACCGAACCACTATATCACACTACAGCATTACACTGTTATAGGATGCACCACGAAGATTACTGGAGTACTCCTTCCCCAAAGGTATATTTCACTGGGAATGACATCAGCATGCTTGCCAAAGAAGGGCAATGGAGGTTGTAGTGACTGTGAATGGCCTCAAAAGCATTGCTCCCTACACAGATAAACAAACACCCACACTTGCCATGTCTGGGAATAGAACACCTACCGAACCACTATATCACACTACAGCATTACACTGTTATAGGACGCACCACGGAGATTACTGGAGTACTCCTTCCCCAAAGGTGTATTTCACTGGGAATGACATCAGCAGGCTTGCCAAAGAAGGGCAATGGAGGTTGTAGTGACTGTGAATGGACTCAAGAGTATTGCTCCCTACACAGACAAATGAACACACACACACCTCCACACTTGCCATATCTGGGAATAGAGCCCCTACTGAACTACTATATCACACTACAGCATTACGCTGTTATGGGATGCACCATGGAGATTACTGGAGTACTCCTTCCCCAAAGGTGTATTTCAAAGTGAATGACATCAGCAGGCTTGCCAAAGTATGGCATTTGAATTGTAGTGGGTGTGACCAGCCTAAAAAGCATTCCTCCCTACACAGACAAACACACGCACACACACACAACTGCCATGTTTGGGATTAGAACACCTACCTACCTAGTTTATCACACTACAGCATTTTGCAGTTATATGACATGCCACAGAGATTACTGGGCAACTCTTTCCCCAAAGGTGTATTTCAAAGTAAATGGCATCAGCAGGTTTGCCAAAGTAGGACATTTGAATTGTAGTGAGTGTGACTAGCCTAAAAACGCATTACTCCCTACACAGACAGACACACACAATTGCCATGTTTGGGATTAGAACTCCTACCTAACTGGTTTATCACACTACAGCATTGCGCAGCTATAGGATGCATCACAGAGATGAATGGGCTACTCTTTCCCCAAAGGTGTATTTCAAAATGAATGACATCAGCAGGCTTGCAAAAGTAGGACATTTGAATTGTAGTGGGTGTGACTAGCCTAAAAAGCATTGTTTCCTACACAGACAAACAAACACACACAGTGTTGCCATATCTGGGATTAGAACTCCTACCTAACTTGTATATCACACTACAGCATTACACAGTTACAAGATGATCCACAGCGATTACTGGGTAAGCCCTTCCCCAAAGGTGTATTTCACAGTGACTGACATCAGCAGGCTTGGCATAGTAGGGCTATGGGGAGGGCAGTGTGTGTGCATGGGCCATAACCCAGTCATCTAGAGCTAGACACACTACACTAAGGCACACACAGGTTTATATTCCGCAGGTACGTGTATACAACTGCTAGATGACTAATGCCTTGTACAGTCATGTTGCACAGTTAGCACTAGCACCACAGAGTCTATAATGCTGAGGGATACCAGTGGCTAATTTCTTGGGTGAGTGACATTTACACATCATGTGGTTGTAGCCATTTGGCTGTGTGCTGGGAGAGACAGGCCTCATGATGGAAGGCTTTTTGTCACTGTCAATCTCTTCCGAAAGTCTATGTATGTGTACTTTTGGCATATTATAATGTGTAGTCCTTGGATATCTGTGTGTATTCCTATATAACGTGTGCACAAAGCATGACTGGTGCATACTGAGGAGTGTATGCATTAACATCTGGAACTGTCAGATATGTATGGTCCACTGTTGTTGCCAGACATGGGCTTTATTTAAGTTTGTGAGCATGTCCAGTATGACCTTTCAGTATGTTGTTGTCTGACATTGCCTTCATTTCTCTAAGTGTGGGAGCATGCCCAATATGTCCTTCTGTATTGAATGTGTGGATCCAGTCCATGTAGATTGTACTCCAGTGCAGACTTTTGTGTTCTACACCTACAGCTAACAAACTGTTTCTGCAGGATATCTGTAGATCAGTTGGCAATATGGGGTCAAACTGGGCAAGGGATAGTGGGTACTGTAGGTAACTGTGTCTGTGCTGCTTCTGCTATATGGTACTGGTGTTAGAAGAAATATTCAGACATGTGTAGTGTTACACACTGTGATGTTTTATGTCCTTAAGTACTGTCAGGTAGACATTTTTACTCACAGTGATGTCCTGGGAAACACAGGGTGAATGCAGCTCTGTCCAGTATTGTGGTCAAACGCCTACATATTCCTGCAAACTAATGCCATTCTGGAGGGGGAGTTGCAGACACTTGCTGCTGGGTCTGTGTAACTGGTTCAGCACCTTGGTACAGTGATGGCAGAGGATCCCATACTTGTACATCCATCAACATGACAGTATGGCCTTATCTTGCTGTGGCAATACCTCACAGCTGTACAGATTCACACAGGTTACCCAGAGGCAGGGGTCATAAGTCAGGACATTACCCGTATTGTGGAGTATGGGCAGGTTTGTAGCCACCCATTCTTGTGTTTGCAGCCAGGGATAGTATGTCCACATGGCTACATTTCAGAGTTCACACATTCCATGCTGCCCATGCTCCCACCCCCCTCTATTATTCTATCCTCTTCCATACATTATGCAAACATTCTCTGATACTTTCCCTATAGTTATCACCTCATCACAGCAGTGTATTGTTGTTGGTCAACAGTTCATGCAGTGGGACATGGTGGACATGTTACTGTGGTTTGTCCACATGGCCTTGCATATGGCTTCTGTGGATTGTGTTATATTGTTATTTGGGAGTCCATGACATAACATAAATTGGCAGTACGGTGAGATGCAGGCCTTTGGTAGAGGACTATAGGCCATTTGGTAGTGATGCAGGCCAGCTGTAGCAGGCCGTTGCATTCTGTCAGTCCTACGGTACCAGACTGCCTTACATTATATTCCCCTAGGGTGACAGGGTAGGTGTGCCAGGTGTTCATGCCAATACTTTCTATCAGTATTGTTCAGGTGGTGTGGATGCTGGCAGGGTGCTGCTTACAGCTAGGGACACACCTGCATGGGACACCTGCACTGCATGATGCATTCTTTCACTATTGCCATACATAAGTGGGGGTCATATTGTACCCATTCCCAACAGCAGGGATAAGTCCAGAGAGGTACCTGTGGGTGGTGTTTGGGTGAGATGGGTGCATGTGTGCTATGGGCACTACTTGCATCTTACTCACAGATATACATGGGGCATTCCAGTGATGCTGGCTTGTGCAGGGACATCAGCTGTTTCTCAATACATCATTCCTATGACCTTTGTGACCTGCGAGTGTTTGGCCAGATGACATTGGTATTCCCTACTACAAGGCCAGATAATGTGATGCAAACCTGTATGTACACTTCCAAGGATATGTCCATTTCATGGTTACACATTATACGCTATCTGTCTGGGGTACTTTCCCCTGTGTACTTCTTGTATATCTGATCCAACAGTCATGCCTTGTCCATCTTTCAGATGGTGACACATATTACCTCCATACATTTACAATGGCTTACTGCTAGTATGTGTTATACTGGGGAGTATTGTGTTTGGCACTGCAGTTGTGAGGACTTGGCTCTGTCATCGGCAGTACCGGGCAATGGCCACCAGGTCAAACCTCACCATGCCAAACATACTGACCACTCTCACACAATATGTAACACACACCAACCTAACATACGCATACCTGCATATTGTAGAAATGCTACAATCTATCCTGCTACCTTGGCCACCTCAGGTCATCTGTGCTCTACTGGTATTATAGCTACACATACATGTTACTACATTTCTGCATCAGATTGGAGGGGGGTGGGCACACCTGACTGTTACAACGTGTCTACATTGGATTGGGGGTGCACACCAGACTGTTACTACATTTCTACATAGGATTGGAGGGGCATACCTGACTGTTTCTACATTTCTACATAGGATTGGGGGGCACACCTAACTGTTACTACATTTCTACATAGGAATGGGGGGTACACCTGACACATGTCCAGATTTGCTATGACTCTACTGGTATGTCAGGTACTCCATTTCATTCTGTATTATAACCTATTATGCTGACTAGAGGCATATCAGTGTACTACAGGTCTTAGGTTTGATTGACCTACATATCAGTTTCTGATTTACTGCCCTTCAGAACTAACACCCCACTGCCTGATCTGATGTAGTCTGTCTGTGTAGTCTGGGGGGGGGGCGGTTACCCATAGGCATCATTCAGAGGCCTTAGCACAGCCTTTGTTTATGTTTGTTTACTGTTGTTGGGTATGTGAACCTCCTTGACTGGCATGTGTGTGCCATATGGACACACATCTGGCCCATCACATTTCTTGCAGTGGATTTTGTCACCATGTGTAGTACTGGCTACTATGGTGACACCAGTATTTGTTACAGATCTCATGCTGCCACTATAGGTGTCTACTATCTGCTGGCATCCCATTCAGTCACCCGATTCCCTTGCATGCTCACATACATACCATAGATACAAGTAACAACACATACTACTCCATTTGGTAATTGGTAAGGAGATTGACTTACCTTGAGAGTGTGCCAGTACTGAGGATGGTGCTGGAAGGCTGCCTATGTTGGATGCACATAGTACACTCCCTATACATGGTTGAGCACAGGTAGTGTCATGTTTGGCATCCCTTTTACTGTATGTGCAAGTCAGAGAGAGGTGTCATTCCCTGGGTCCCTACTGTGTCAGTGTATGTGCTATGCGTTGCCTCTTTGCCAAGGCCAGGACATTACTGGGCACACCTCCTTCTGCCTACTGGAGCAGGCTCAGGTTGTTCCTCCTCTGAGTCACTCTGTACCTGTGCCGACCTTGGCATTGGTGGGGGGCTGTGTGGCCCTGCCCCATGCTGTTCTTGCTGCAGCTGTTTCTGCAGGATCATATTGTGTAGCATGGCACATATGATGACAATTTAAGTACATGTAGCTGGTGAGTACTGTAAGGCTCCACCAGATGTGTCCAGGCATTGGAACCATGACTTGAGCATCCCAAACACATGCTCTATTATAATTCTGGTCTGTGTGTGTGCCTCATTATGGAGTTCTTGTTCGGGTGTATGTGCATTTTTGATGGGTGTCATCAACCACGGCTCCAGTGTGTAACCAGCATCCCCCACTAGGTGACCATAAGGGATGTCCCCATTGGCAAATCTCTGGTACAGCTGAGTCAGATGCCAGATGTGGGAATCGTGATAGCTTCCACGGCAGCCAGCACACATATTCATTATAATGCTCTGGGCATTGCACACGACCTGGCAGTTGATGGAGGGGAAGCCTTTACAGTTGATGTAGACCCTATCCCGCTCACCAGGTGGTGCTTTGATGCATATGTGCGTGTAGTCTATAGCACCCACTACCTCAGGGCATTCTGCTATTTGGTGGAAGAGATGCATATTGATGGCCAACACCTCACGGGTGTTGGGGAAATATATGTGCTCACCGGCATGTGCTGACATGGCATCCAGGAATTGGTGGAATACCCTGGATGCTGATGCCTGTGAGATCCCCATGAATCCCCAGTTGGACTTTGGGAGGTACCTGTGGCTAGTATTCCTAGGCCTACACAAACCTTGGTATCCACTGGGAGGGGTTCACCTCTGTTAGTTCTGTGTGTCAGGTGTGGCTGGCACAGCACAACACTTTGCTGTAGAAGGTCCCTGTCCACTCTATAGTGCTCCACTATCTCCAGCTCATGTAGCCCCTGGTAGGTTACCCTGGGTCTGTACACCCTTCTCTGTTTCCTCACTGTGGGTTGGTTGACAGCATTCCCATTCTCACCACCCTCAGCCTCTTCCACATGTTGATGTCTGATAGCTGCTGCCCTATCATTTTGTTGTTTTTGTTTGTTAAAATTTCCTCACTTGTATACACCGGTGGTTTAGAGTATGTGGGAAAAACCAGAGGGGAAGGTGTTTGCATAGTTTATAGTAGTGTTCTGGGCTGAGCTGGTCTGCTGCCTGTGTAACTGGCTGATTCTGATACATTTCACCTGCCAGCTATGCTAGTTCTCCTAGATTGCCTTCCTACTGCTGTTTTCCCTTCCCATTGCCTTCCTGTTTAAACCCGTGGGGCACACCGTGCAAACACAGTGCCAAAATGTGCACAGAGCTGCTATTTCCTGGTTTACTTTTTTTTTCTCCTTTAAAACCTCTTGCGTGGCGTGCACACCCACTTAGGCAATGTAAAGAGTGCTAGGTTGCCTCAGACACCCCCCCTTGCTAAGCTCTGCTAAGCTAAGGGCAAACCCAAGCCACAGGGCTACAATCCACTTACAGTATGCCTGACATCCCCCCATATGATGTCAGCTATCTCCTAGGCTTGAACCAAGCTATTCCTGCTCTTACACTGTTGTGTGCTGACTAGCATTGAGGGGAAATCTGGGATTCAGTATCATTCCCCTCATTTGAATAGGATTGCCTGCTGATGCATAGTTACAGGTCCCACATTGAGCCTCCCCCCTTAGCAACCACTATTCACTGGTCATGTTGTCTTTTGCCTGCCATTGGGTATAATGACAAAATAGTGATTTTGGTTAGAATGCTTATTTCAGTTTTTTTTTTCGCCTGATCCCGTTTGTGCGCCGCTGCCCTACGCTTAAACAGCCAAAATCGGCTAAAAAAATAAAAGTTTTTTTTTTTTTTATTGTTTTTCATGCCAATGGCTATACATTTGGCCATTGGCAGTCTTTACACTTTATTTACACCCTTTATTTGGAGCTGTCATGGCTCTGTTTTGTAGTTTGCAGAAATGTTCTCGGTTACTAACTGAGCACATTTCTGCATATTATACTAGTCCTGCACAGCTGGCTGACAGCTTCCTGGATCACAAATTCACCTCATTTGCATGGCTTCCACCTGCAAATGGGGTAATTTGCATACAGAAGCTGAGTCCATGCAGGACTAGTGCAGGAGCGCTCGTGCACGTCCCTGCAGCTTATTCCTGGATCGCACAGTGGACATATTGCCTGCTGGAGCTCCTGCACTAGTCCTGCACACCGTGCAGGGCTTGCTGAATCTGGGGGATTGTGTTTATCAACAAATCTATCTAAATTCTATTAGTATTTACCTGTCTGATTCCACATTATGTACATCTGTTTTACATTAAGGAAGTCACACTGCTTATCAGGCAAGATGCTGCTACTGATTTTTAGGCTGAAGTTCAGAAATTTGGGTTGGAATTCTTTTCCATACTGAGCCTTGTATGTGTGAAATTTGTTACATTGATTGATTTTTGTTTTGGACCAGAATTAAGAGCTTTTAAATGCACCTGGAGTCAAAACTGTTTCATTAGACTATCCACACATAATGCACTCAGACTGTACTTCTTTCATGGGTATAGTGGAAGGAACATTTCAGTATGCAGAAATGTATACTAGACATGGTCTGAGTTACATTTTGCTCTTCCGAAATCACAAAATTCAGTTCCTAACTGCGTCTTTTGTGTGGTACGTTTTTGGGCCCTCTTTATGTATGTGTATATTTTTGCAAGATGCTCCAATTTTCTTTCCCAAACCAAAGACATGCAAATAGGTAAACCAGCGATGTAATTCCTGTAATCCTTAATGTGTAGAAGGTGAAGTCTGAATTTGTTTGGACTGAGTTCATTTGATAAGAGGTGTGTGTGTGTGTGTGTGTGTGTGTGTGTGTGAGTGTGTGTGTGTGTGTGTGTGTGTGTGTGTGTGTGTGTGTGTGTGTGTGTGTGTGTGTGTGTGTGTGTATCTGCATACATACTTGTGTGCACACTTGTATGTGTGTTTGTGTGTTATAGTTTTTCTTGGAAGCTTATTATGTTTTATGCATTTTCCAAATAAAGATCGTTTTTCAAATTAGCTGTTGGGCACTATTGCATGATGCTGGGACAGTTTGAAGCAGGAGTAGTCAAACTGAATGAAACAAAAATGGGCAAGATAAAGAGAAATTACATTTTAACTGCAATAAAAATAAGTGTGGTAAAAAAAGGCAATGGATCTAACTTATAAGAATAAGACTTGATACTCCAAATTAGTTCCCAGTTAGAAACAGAGTCAAGTGCTGCTGAAAGAAATCTTTTACTGTGTTATTTTTAAAAGACTGCTAGTGTAATGGGAAATATCAAATAGCAGACTCTTTTCTGAAAAGACTAGAAGCATTTACAAGTGCTTCTTGTCTTATAAACCTTGGATGCACATAGTAAATAGTATTTACGAAAAGAGAGTCTGTTGAGAATTTCACAGAGATGGGTCAGTGAAGCTAAATAGTCTGGAACCTGGAGTTTTGGAAGTTTTCAGAATTACCAGATGCAGTGGATAATTATGATGCAAAGAATACATGCTTTAGCTCTGATGTTATTCAGTTATGCAGTGCTGTTATGCAGCTGAAAAGCCCAATAAGTACCTCATATTACCAGTGCAATAGCTGTGAAAGACCCTACATGTAGAGAAACTCATGCAGTTGCTAATTGTTAATCAAATTAATGATAGCTATAAAGGCAGTCAGTAGTAACGCTTTTGTAGCGCATGCAATGTGGTGATTATGCTCTGATACTTGGAAAAAGACAAACCAGTTAAGTGCCAGACTGGTGCATGTCCCGACCTTAACAATTGTTAAGCACCCCCTGCTAAAGTTGTTAAGGTCATGTCGACCACCAGGCAGTAAAATCTGCCTGTACTATCCAGCAAATGACAGCAAAAGAACAAAAAAATTGTTTCTGCCTGCTGTCCATACCAGTAACATGTCCCCAACTCCTCAAACAAACTTAATTGCTAGAATAACAGGATGTGTTAGCATCCATTTTCTAAAGGCTGTGAGCTCTGAAACTCAACTGTATGCCTTTATTTAGTGACACAGATTTTATGAAGAACAGACCAAAAATATGAAGCAGTAATCTGGAAAGCCTGTGAAAATCTAGGAAGTTGAGAGGTATGATAAGTGTAAACATAACAGACTACATTACAGTACCTCTCTTGATAGTGCTTGCTAAGTGTTATATGGCTTAGAAAGCCCAGAAAACACTTAGAAATGTTTTCCCCTGTAACTAGAAGTACATGGAGCAGATAAAGCTCCATGCACTACAAAGAATTATGATAATGTCACAGATGATAACCTTATCATGTGTTCTCTGTATGAATGCCAAGAAATTCAATTTCCTGGCATCCATGTCTCATACATATAGTAAGCAGGTTATGATTGGTGACTGATCATAATCCTCTGTGTAGTGTTCAGACACGGTCATTGCTGGAGGCAGGAAACATTAACAAAAAAAGGACAGCTATAAATGTTTTTGAGGTATAGCCTCAGGAGTCATAAGGATGCTACAAAAAGTTTGATTAAATCATGCTAATAAAAGGAATGAAAACTATGCTAGGGCTAAACAGACAAAAAAATAATAACTTTGCACAATACCCATTTTACAAGTTAAAGATAGACTACTACTTTGAACAAAACTATATCCACATATGATGAATAGTGCACGTCAACAGATAAATCTTTCTGTAAAGAGCTGTACAGCATGCACTAAGCCTGACTTGTATCCACTGCTCCAGAGAGACCTCTGAAAAGAGACAATTTCATGGCTGATGTTATACTGGCATAGAGTAAGGCACCAGAACTACTCTGTGTATCTGTGCAAGGAACTGGCACTTAACTGCGTGCAAATAATACATTTCCTGAAGAAACTCTTTGAAAATGCTTGGTTTGAAAATATGTAAACAATAGTGCAGCCTTTAATGACCATGCCTGGGGCTTCACAGCTCATTATGCTAGGTCACTGACTAGCCTTCTCATTACCCTAGGTCACTGACTAGCCTTCTCTGCCAAGAAGCATATTAATAGAATAGTTTAACAGAGGAGAAGGATGACAACACTTGCCAAACCATGGTTTAACTAAGAACAATTCTTTCTACTTTTACTCTGTCTCTTCTGCCATGGCATCACACTTGCTGACCTTTTTATTTACTAACAAGAAGCATGTGATATTGCATTCCATTCGTGTTTAGTAGGGTCAGTAGCTTAGGAGGTTGTACATTCCCTTGCCTATAACAGCGATATACCAAGTGTACCCACTTGAGATTCTGAAATAGCTAATCCAGGGAATGTAGAATATCCCTTGGAAGTCGACTGCTTTTAAATTTTATTCTATTAACTTTTTACTTAGTAAGATTTGATAAGCATAACTGTCTCTTTTCCAGATCAGTCTGAGAGAATACAACTGACTAAGCATCTTGCTTAGAAATACATAACATGAAGGGAGATGTTATGGGGATAAGTCCTAAAGCTATGAAATAAAGATCTTTTGATGAAGAGTAAAATATTTCCCCAGCATTCTGAGCAAATGTTGTCCAATTACTGTGATTACCTCGTGGGTGGCAATTGGAGCCACCTGCTCAATAAAGCATATTTATTTCTTAATTTCCTTTGTTAACCAGGTAAGTGAACTGGTCCTAAACACTAATCTATCTAGCAATATATAGATGATCATGAACAAATGACATAAATATGTGGTGAACTAAATCCAATAAATACATTCATGAAAGTATAGAACTTATATTTTATATAACATTATTAATTTCAGTTCTTTTTCTTATTTTTTTGTTTAATGGATAAATGAATGGGTCTGATGACTCTTTCCAGTAACAAACCAGACATAAGGCAAAGATGGCGTTTCTAATAATACAAATAATCATAATAATAATGCAAATCAAATACATAACATCCAAAGGATTGCATAAGCAAACAATAGGATCACAGGATCATAGGAGGTTACTAGGCTATTGGCCTTGAGGCTCTTATAAGCCTAGCCAAGAGTTTAGCTCATGTTTAGACAAATCAGCCTGATACCCCTGTCCATCAGGGACACAGGTGGAATCCCAGGGGTATATTTTCTGTTTCCCATCCAGTTATCCAGGATGTGCTTAAAAAGGAGTAAAGAAATACTCTGCTTGATGTGAAGAGGGATTCTATTCCATAGATAGGGGAGTCTCTAGGACACAACTCTGTCTCACCAACAAGTCTTGTTGATGTCACAGGCCAGGTTGAGTCCGAGTGTGTGGGTTACTTGAGTGGAGTTTGACTTGTGGATATGCAGCAGTCCCATCAAAGTGGGGTCCATGATAGCCTTCTATGCCAGACAGAGGTCACCTCTGAGGCGTCAGTATGAAACTGAGTAGGGGGATAGGGCTTTTAGCCTAGCTGTGTATGGTCGATGTTTGAGGCCCTGGATTCTCCTGGTGAGGAACCTCTGTGTTCTCTCCAGCTGTTGCATGTGCTCTGCAAGGTACATGCCGAAAGGGGCATTGTACGCAATAATGGGCCTTATAACGGAAGACTACAGGGATATTATGACCTCCTTGTCCCTGGATGAGATACCCTTACTTATGAGGTGGGTCTTGTAGAAGGCTTTCCACACAATGGAAGCAGCATGTTGGCCGAAAGTCAGGTTGCTATCAACCTGGGTGCCCAAATCCCTCACAACTGATTGCATGCTTAGGACATTGTTATTAATGTGATAATTTGTGAGGATGTCACTCTTCCCAAAGGGGATGATGATGCATTTTTTGGTATTCAGCTTGAGGCCATGTTTCTGGCCCCAGTCATTTGTCTGAGTGAGACCCTCTTGGAGGATGTCTACATCACTAGGGGAACTGATGACAGCACACCTTGCAGTCATCTGCAAACCTGGTCAGCCATAGCCCACTGGTTTTGGCCTGCACCTCAGAAAAAGTATATCTCAAATAACAGCAGCCCAAAGACCAAGTCCTGAGGTATGCTACTTGTTACGGGTCTACTGCTTAAGGTGGCTTCCCCTATTTTGACTACATGGGTTCTATCAGTGAGCCAGTTTGCTACCCATCTAGTAACATATGGATTGATGCCTAGTTTAGAGAATTTATCTATTATGCCTGAGTGGGGAAAAGTGTCAAAGGATTTGGCCAGGTCAAGGTAGGCAGTGTGCACCGTCTTCCCCTTGTCTATGGCTTTGGTGACTGTCTCAAAGAAGTCGACCAAATTTAGCAGACATGACCTCTCCTTGACAAAGCCAAACTGTGTGGGATCAAGTGAGTGGAGGTTGCCAAACCTCCATAAGAAATGTATAAATAAGTTACCCTTTAGGAATGTGCAGAAAATGACATTCTATCATGCACCAAGGTTAGCAACTACTTTTCTGACAGACTCCAAACATTGAGCTATGGTAGAGTGCTCAGCTCCCTGCTTAATTCTGACACCCAATAATTGTGAGTCCATGATTTGCAAAGTTACAGAAAAAACAAATGTCAGCAATTGCTGTTATCAAATTAAAGTTGATTTTTTTTCAGTAGGACAGGCTCATGGTGAATTTGTGATGTGCAAGCCACACTGTACCCCCAGAGTTTGGGGGTGCTAGACCTTCTACACTTCACTTACTCTTATATATACTAACTCTGAGATCACCATACTTTGGAGCAAAGAGAATACTTCAAGACACCGTGATCCCCAACATACTAAGACCCTATTATTACTTTGTCATGCTATTCTAGGGCTTCCATTTAGGAATCTCAGAATATAAGGCTGTTACCAGAGGGTATATCCAGTCCATAACTAGTGCACATATGTGTTCTCCAAGACTCTGTGTTGTGGCTATTCACACACAGTATTTCAAATATGTACAGATATCATGCCCTAATATGATGAGAGCTCTGCCATTCTAATCTCATGAAATTGTGGGGAAAGTCTATCTATCTATAATGCATTTGAGTATGGCTACAAACCTCATAAGCTGGCTGTCAGACAATAGTGTGGACTTAACCAATAATCACTGAGTTATTCAATCAATAAATGATCTTGAAAATAGAGCTACATTTCAAACTATAAGTGACAATCTTAGTGTAGCACTTGGGATTAATACTGTATCTCAAACTGTCAATGAACATATTGGCTATACTGCCAGAAGGGAAAAAATATATTAGATATTTTGTACAGGCAGAAACTCTATATGTTCTGTGCTAGACTCACTGCACTTAAGGCAATATTGTTCCTAGTACTGTTGTACAATTTATTTGAATCTATGGCTTTGTCCAACAGTATCAGTTTTCTAATTGTTTATTAATATGCTTTAAATAGTTATAGTTTAGTGGACTATAATATATAGGTTGTATACTCTGGGCCTTTTATCCATGGGCCACTCCTTTAAATAAGGCTTACTGAGTTCACATGGTTAATGAAGGAAAAACATAAAATAAAATCATATTAATTTCGCTTATTTTTACATTTATTATGCAGAAAAAAAATCATGTTGTGCTACAACTGTCATTATTAGGGTTATTATGGGGCTATTTTTGTAAATCAGGGGAAAGGCTACCACTCTTTTCCTATATATCAGCTATAGGTCAATAAATCATATGTCAGTTTCATGAAAAGCAAATGTATATAAACTAATATTGTATGAGATTATTCAAAAGAGCAATGTGACAAACTCACATTATCACACATTTAAGTTTCTCCTGTAGGCTACTTTAAGCCTCCATACCCCATGAAGAGGAAACTCTTAAATATAATCATCTCCCATCTCCGGGATGAAGGACTGCATTGTCTTTAGGGTAGCTACAGCTTGCACAACTGACCAATAAAATGGGATTCACAGGTTCAGTTGTCCACTAACCATACCGTTCTTGAATATTAGACTGATATGGAATTTCACTTGCTTCATGTGAGTTAAAACCCACAACTTTCTAACATTCTTACTTTACACCGATATTAATATGTACTTGAAAATTCTTTCATTTCACTTCATAGCACAATCTGGAGTTGCATAATAAGAATGTATAACAAACTGTTTCATAAACATTCACTAAGCATGCTCCTTTATATTCCTTTTTAGCACTGGCTAGGGTTTTCACTTGTTCCTGCTTTTACAATACAGTCCAAAACTTGCAGTACTGAAGACTAATAACTAACATGTTTTTTTTTTTGCTGAACTGGTACAGTTGAATGTAATGGAAGAATGTTATTACTGCAAGGATAATGCCCCTGCCTGGCCCATATGAAGTTCTGTAGAACTACACCCCTACTAATAGCTTATAAGTCTGAGGTTACAATATTACAAGAGAGAGAGAGAGATGAAACTTCATACACACCCTTTAATGAAGTTATTTTACCTGAAAGTTATATAAAACAGGGGACGTGTGAAGCTGAAGCCCCTACATGTAGATGTGGCAGGGCTAGGGGATGCTTATTCCCCTGGAAAAATAATGTTACTGCATTGAATTTAACTGAGTAAGACAGACATGGTAGATGCCACTTAAGTTGCATCTTTTTAGGAAATTTAGTTTTGAGAAAAAGAATTTCAGTTATGCACTGTATTACTCACCATAACTGTATTCTCTTGGTTGCTATGAACTTTAAAACAACAGTTTCACAAAAGTCTGGGATCATTGTGAAAATTATCACATTTTAGTAAGGGAGTTTTTAGTTTGGGTATTTGAAAATGTAGGTAAAACATGGAAACATGTGAGCCTTGAGCTGGAGCAGGGAACCAGAGACTAAGATAAGGTCTCCTGTGTCAAAGCTCCTTTCCTTCCTTCTGTTCAAGAGAACATATATTTTGTTACAACCAAAGAAGGAGGAAACTGCACAAAGGGAAGTTGCCATGTTTCATATTTTGTTTCATGTTTTTTTTCCCACAGGGAATATCCTCATTGGCTACATAGGTGCTGTTTCATGCAATGCAGCTTGTTATATGTTCTTCTACCTCTTTTTTTGCAGGACTGCAATACAGAGAAATATGTTTCATTTAAAAAAAAAAAAAAAATATTTTTATGCTATTAAATTTTAACAGATACATCCAAAAATATTTGCCTAGAAAGTAGTGTCCAGTCATGAGAATGTGAATAATGCATAGAATAGGCAATAACTTATTTACAAAAAAATTAAAATTATATACACAAAATAGATTATAATATATACACTATATACAATAAAATGCCAGAAGCCTAATAAATAAGCATACAATCTGCTTAACAACAAGAAAAGAAAAAAAAAACAAGATTATAAAAGGATACTTAATTATAATAACTACATAGCTTATTATTTTTGGGAGTGATCTGCATATAAAACCCATAATCTGTAAGACTGGAATAAATCCCCCAGAAAACTAGTACAATCGAAAAACAATCAACTTTTAAAAAAATTATACTTGTAAATTATATTGTTAGAATACATTCAAACAACTTCTCCCAGTTATTATCCTAACAGATGCATTTAGAAGGATTGGAGATAAAAAAAAAATATGTGGCTTAGGATGTACTTGATAGCTATTTTTTGAAACCATCTCAACTGAGTTTAGATCTGTCTGTCCAATTTTGGGTAATAAACAGTTTAACCAATGAGAATAGTGTGATTAGTATATGAATATCTTTTCTCGACTAATTCATTCAGGGGTATATGTAAAAGAGCAAATTCCCACAAAATTTTAGCTTTTTCGTAATCTATTTTTCCTAATCTAACTTTTAGAGAACATAAGAGTTTACATGATGGTTTACACCTCCATAATATATGAAATACATCAGCTTTGTAATATTTACAAAGAGAAAAATCGGCTGACTGCTCGCAGTAGAATTTTTTAAGAATAGCTGGGGTTAGATATGCATTATTATTTATTATTAACTGTGTATAGGAGAATTTTTAATAGGTAAGAATTTAGAAGTTATATTACTTGATTTGAGTTGCTGATTATATGAAATTTCCAGGTTTATATTGGTCCAGTAATTAGAAAAGATGATGGAATCATTAAATTTTAATGAAGTAAATAGTTTATATGTATTTGACATTTTTTTTTTTCAAAGTGAAGGATTTCCATAATTGGTTACATAATGTTGCATTAGCTTTATTTATATTGGGTTCATTCAGATATGTTGAGATTAGTTCTTTGATTTTTCTCAATATGCTAGTACAGCTTTTTGGACAGTTAAAGGATATCCCTAATTGAAATATTTCTGTTTAAATAAAAATCCAAGACAGATTTATCTTTAAGGAGTGGGAAATTAGAGAGATTTAGTACTCTTATTATTAATTTTTAGATTAGGATTTCAAGTGGAGTAGTTGTAATGTCATAAATGAAGCATGCAAATTAATTGATTCCAAAAGGTTTTGAAGAACTTTCATTTTTCGCATTAGGTAACTGTGTAGTTTAATACTTTTGAAATTCTCTTTTTTAATAAAAGGTAAGGGTTTTGGATTACAGTCTAAACTATGTGCAAAGTTATACCATATTTATATAGGCTACCTTGGAAAGTAAAGAGAAGTTCAGTTTATTCCAGTTTGTAATATAATTTTTAATATTTGACTACATTTCTGCCAAATTATTTTTAAAAAGTGAGGTGGGGTTGTAATACAATATTATACCCAGGTACTTAGGTGAGATATTCATTTTGATTGATGAGTCAGGAATAATATTGAGCAAACAGTAATTAGGATTAACAGGAAAATGGAGGATTTGAGTAAATGTATTTTGTATTTAGAGAGTTTAGAAAAGTTATCAACACTATGGGAAATTTTAGTTAAATCCTTACTAGGCAATGTAAAATATAAATTTAGATCATCCACAAAAGCTGTAAGTGGTGTTGAAATTTTACACATCTTTGGTATTAAGTGATATGTATTTTGAGTTATCATTAGGAATAGAGGTTTCACATAGATATTAAACAGGTAATTCAAAAGTGGGTATCTTTGTCTTATACCATTGATTATCTTAATTGGAGAAGAGAAAATGTTATTAATAAATAGAGGAGTATATGCATTTGAATAAAGTATTTTTATAAGATTAATGAAAGGAAAAGTAAATCCAAAGTAAGGTAAAATTGCGAACAGAAAGTCTAAATTTAATCTATCAAATGCTTTTAAGGCATCCAATGCAACCAAAAACAATGATGAATGATAATGTTTAGATAGCATAATTAGTATATCTAATGTTAATGTATGATCGTAAGTTTGTCTGGCTTGCATAAATCCAGATTGAAAAGGGGATATTATTTGTGACAAGATAGATTTCAGCCTGTTTGCTAGAATTTGAGCAAAAACCTTAATATTGATATTTATGAGTGATATTGGTTTATAATTTGTGGGATCACTGAGATCCTGATTTGGTTTAGGGATAAGAATTGTTTTAAAATTATTCACATGGAAGTCAGAGATATTGTTCCCATGTATATAATTAAATACATACATTATATTTTTTAGAAATTGGTAAGGGGGCAGCACTCTTATCTTGTTGAGTCTTATTAAGTTTTGGAAAATATAAATTACCTAAGAAACTTTCCAATTCTTGGTTAGAAAAAAATAGTTATATTCTCCATAATGGTTAGTATAAATCTGCACAAAAGTTTCCATGATTTCTTCTCTAGTTTTGTAACTTTTTGTTCTGGCATATGATCTCAGTTATCAAGGGTGGAGTATTATATATTTTTATTATTCTTGCTAAGAATTTAGAAGGTGTTTGCACCCATTCAGAATATATTGCTAAGGTTTTCATATCATAAAATGATTATTGTTTAATATTTAACATATACAGTTCTTTTTGGAGGTCAGCAATACATTTCAAAGTTTCATCCTTAAAGTTAGTCTGCAAATCTTGAGCTAGTCTGTTAATTTTCACTTTTAATTCAGATTCTTTAAGATTTAATAATTTCTTATAATAAGTGACTTTACTTATAAATATTCCTCTAATTTGGGACTTAAGAGCTGCCTATTGAATATCCGGAGGATTTGTGAATCAGAGTTGTTTTGAAGAACATTTTCTAATAGATAAAAGATTTCTTTTTTTACATCATGTTTTCGGAGTAAATTAGGATTTAATGTCCAATTATTACCTCTGTTTCTATTCTGAAAAAAAAACTGGACAAACTAATACTAAGGGAAATTTTGGAATGATCTGAGAAGTATCTGGGTTCAATTTGGAAAATATAATCAAAGTTTAAAAAATCTTCTGATATCACAAAGAAATCAATTCTAGTCCAAGATTTGTGACACAACGAATAATGGGTTCCTATGAGTACAATGAAAACGCATTATGTTGAATGCGTTTTCGTCGACACATATAGAGCGAACAGGCAAAACAGCAAAGCGGCTGTTCAGCGAATTATTCCGCTTCATTGTTTTGCAGTGTTCTGAAGTGCAGTGTGGTCCCTTGTCCAGTATAGCTCCTGAGCATGATTGTGCAACAGTTACTGACCTTAGGGTTAGGGTGCGGGTTAAGGTAAGTGCATATGTATGAAAGTGTTTACTGTTTTATATTTTGTGTTAAATGTATGGTTGAGTTACGTGTTTATGTGTTTTCAGTTGTTTACTTTTGTTTTGGGGGGTAGAATTAGGGTTAAGGTAAGTGTGTATGTGTTTGGAGCTGCTTATGTAAATGTGCGAGAGTTACTGACCTTAGGGTTAGGGTGCGCTTTTAAGTGCATATGGTTTAAAATGTTTACTGTTTTTTTTTCCATTAAATGTATGTTTGGGTTATGTGCATATGTGTGTTTAGTTGTTTACTGGTTTTTGGGGGGTATAATTAGGATTAGGTATGCGTGTATGTGTTTGGAAGTGTGTAATGTATTATTTTTTGTGGGGGTTGGAACAGCGATTTCTTTCCCTAGGAAAGAAATCGCTGTTCTTTGGATTCGACATTTTCAGCTTTTGCTGAAAATGTGTCGATGTAACATCGTTCGCTGTTTTAAGCATTCAATATTGCAATATAGACCCAGAATAATATGTATATTTAAGTTAGGCTATTATTCCTTTGATAATTAAAAGGCTCAAAGAGACTAAAATCTGATTTTAGTTCAGCAATGGCCTTGGCCACATAATCTTTTTATGATTTATTTTTATTTGTTCTGTCTCTGTTTGGTTCTGCCACTGTATTCCAATCTCCACCAATAACATAATAATGGTTTAGAAAAAAGCTTAATATTTTATAAAGTGACATGATAAAGGTTGTTGTCCATTACAGGGAGCATAAATGTTTATTAATTATACCGGTTTATACAAAAACCTGCTTTTAATAATTAGGTAAAGGTTTAATTTTCAATGTATTTGCATATGCTAACACTGCTATACTGACCCAATAAGATATACAAAATTAACATAAACTGTCACTCTACTTATCCTTCTTAACTGCTGTTAGTTTTTTACATATACACAATATGTACATGTGTATATGTGTATGTTTATGGGGAGATCTGGTGTGTGTGTGTGTGTGTGTGTGTGTGTGTGTGTGTGTGTGTGTGTGTGTGTGTGTGTGTGTGTGTGTGTGTGTGTTAAATGAAATATGTACTGTAGGTTTTAGGAATGAGTTGAATGAGTTTTGTGTATTTATATATGTGTATATATCTTTATCTATCTATCTATCTATCTATCTAGCTATATAGAAAGAGAGAGACAGATAGATGTGTGTGCGTGTGCATGTGTGTGCGTGTGTGTGTGTGTGTGTGTGTGTGTGTGTGTGTGTGTGTGTGTGTGTGTGTGTGTGTGTGTGTGTGTGTAGGACTTTTATTTATGGCAAGTAGGATATGGGGAGCGCAAGATCATTGTCTTGCTTTGAGTCTAGATTTGATTTGACTTTTTAGGAATATGGACATGCCTCCACCAATAGCACAGCCATTTTCTAAGCTGGGTATGAATGATTGGTAGGGACTAAAACCTGGGACTGAGGAAGTGTTGTCACTGCATTGAAGCTGTTTCAATAATGATGCAGGTGCAGATATAGTTATAAAATTAGTACTATCTAGCACAATCTAATGTGAGGCAAAATAAAAAGAAAAGGAGTCACTTCCCAGGTGTAGTGGGATCTGGTGTGAGGTCAAAGTCAAGTACACCCCTGAACATCGCCTGTCTGGAGGCTGTGGTTAAGTATAGATCCTACTGTGTCTGTTAGGTCAAGTTTTAAGTTACTTAAAATGCAACCTGGGATGTCATAAGGGCTCACTGATGCTGTGTTTCCAGCCTTAGAGAGTACATTGATGAGCTGCTCTCCTGAGAAAATAAGCTGAGTAATGTTTGCATGAATACTTTGGGTGTTGTCCAATTTGGACAGGAGGTTGAAGTTTGCTTCAAAATTTTCAGCTAGCAGATTGCATTCCTTCCAGTTGAGTATGGGTGGTGTCATCCACAAACAACTCTACTCTTAGTTGTGTATTCCCCATAACATTTTGTACTTACTTAAAAATGATTTGTATCAACACCTCCAAATACAACCTTGTGTATGCATCACATGCCATACAGTGGACACATTCACACTGTCATACAACTCTACCTATGTTACATAGTTACATCAATTGTACATTATATGCATATATGTTTTTCACTGGAAAGCTTTGTGTGAATAACCTGAAACCATATATGGAAACATTACAAATGAGGTTGATGTGATTCCTGCAGAACAGTTTCTGACACAAATGCTAACAGTCCCACAATACTGCTGGGGATCACCTCAATAATTTCTGTGAACAGCAACAGAATTGTACATACAATGAATTAACCAAGGTTGCAATTGAATATGAACTACTTATATGTCTGTGTATATAACAGCATTATAACATGTGGATGAAACAATATGTTTGTGCCCATGCAGTCAGTATAATGTTATACTGATGTGTCTCACAGAGCATTTAATGATGGTATGTATACACACTTACATCTTTGCCATACTGCAAGTGTCACTGGATGGTTGAATGAGAATTGGGTAGAATGTTGGCATTCTCCACTACAAACCACATACCTTAGTAAGGCAACAGTATACATATATCCCATGTCAACAGTTCTCAAGAGGCATATTAATAAAGCTGTTATGGAAGGAACATAATCAAATGGCAGCAGTGGCCATCAATACATTACTTCAAATCACAGATTGGAATACACTGTTGTAGGACTTCAGTACATCCACATCTCAACATAGCATGTGTGGGTAATAGCAACATTGACATATGGAATGCTCATAGGGTCATAGGAGATTACTAGGCTAATGGCCAACATCACATAAAATTCTAGCCATTATTATGGCATTTAGACAACAATTGCTACATGTATATGATGGAAGATAGTTAGGGTATGTGCATACGTGTATATTTGATTGTATTACATACTGACTCTCTCCATATGTGACTTGTTGCACCACCCCATGACAGAATTAGTAATCACACATATCCAGTGGTCTGGAGCAGAGGGTCATGGAAGGACTCTGCTTCACGATGTGTGTATGCATCTTTGAGATGATATCATCTTCCAGTCTTCTGCAGAAAGGATGTTATGTGGACAGAATGAAAAATGGAATGTTGGATTTTTGAGGCTATGCTAAAGGTTTACCAGAGTGGGAGTCAAATGAAAAGAGATTTAAAAGACCATACAATGACCGTAATATACCACCAGTCACACACACAGCAGCTGACTGATGTCAGATTTGAACATTAAACCTGTGTAGAAGCTGGATTCCATACAATGTAAGACTAACACCACCACATATGCTTGACTTTAACATTGTCACGTTGCACATTAAAGAAGCTGATAGCATCATTGTAAACTGAGATGATATTTGGAGGAGTGTCTGACATAGATGTGGAGTCACATCTAGGTGTAAAATTGTTTCCAAAACATTATTTGGATGAATACATACCCAATTTGACTGCTGTGATATTAGAACCCCACTCTATCTAATTACTGAACTAGAGTACACAGTATGTAACATTAGCAACACATCACAAGCTTATAAAGGTTGACATCATCTGTGTTTTGATGAGAAGATGTTAGGAGGAGTGTCTCACATGCTACTCTAAAAGTTTCTCCACATGACAGCTAACTGGACACAAATGGGCACACTCCCATACAAGCTGATTGCAGTGAGATTATAGCCCCTATCTACAGGTCATAGTACTTAATGCACCTCAGCACAAGTCTGACTATCATAGTATCAGATGATGCTTTATAGCAGATGCCATCATCAGTGTGTGTAGGTTGAGAAGATGTTAGGAGTGTCTCACATGCTGCTCTAACATTGTCACTACAACAGCTAATTGAACACAAACATGCCAGTTAACTGCTGAGAGATTAGAACCTATACCTACCTATCTACAGGTCATAGTACTTAATGCAAGTGCCACAACACAAGTCTAACTTTTGCAGCATCAGATGACACTTTATAGCATATGACATCATCAGTGCACATTGAGAATAGATGTTAGGAGTGTCTCACATGCTGCTCTAAAACTGTCTGCACAATGACAGCTAACTGAACACAAATACACCCATACAAGATGACTGCAGTGAGATTAGAACTCCTACCTACATATCTACAGATATATAATTATATGATGTAGGCAACCTATACTGTTATGAGACTGGTGTACAATATATGGACTTTGGATTTTCTGTTTTGGTTGCAATGTGGAGATGTACTTTAAAATACAGCTTCTTAAACTACATGCAATAAGCTGTCATGAGTATATGTTGCAGAACTGAGACATACATGCTCCTGTTTCTCAATATGTTGTGTACATTACACACTTTCAGACACACACACACACACACACACACACACACACACACACACACACACACACACACACACACACACACACATTCTTGGATGCAAGTGTCGATGTATGTGTGTTCATATTATGATGAATTGATGTCCACAGTAAGACATGTTTATGACAATCTCTAGATTGATTGTTAGAATAAAGCTTTAATTAATGTACCAATGCAGTTGTGATATTTCTTTTTGTAGTGTAGTTGACATTAGACCTAATACTGACATATCCATTTTCAAGTGCATGGGTACAGGGCACACATTAGTCTGAGTAAAACTGTGTTCAGTCAATAACAAGTCCCTTCCCTTTGATTGTGTTTTTACATGGATTCTAATGGGATGAAGAATAACTGGAAAATGGACATAGTAATACATGCCAAACGCCTCTTTACATAGTGCATCTACAAGCAAGTGGTTTGTGCGAATGGTGGCAAAATGTTTGCACGTGTGAGATTCACATTTAATGAATACAACTTGAACATGACAAGACGTTATTTGTACATGCTATGGGAGAAATAGCTGGTAAATACTATGGTGCTCATACTGTAGTTTATATTGTAAATGTGTCATAACTTTTATCACATTAAGAACTGCTGCTATTGCCTTCCCTATTTACTTGGGGTTAAGTGACAAGCAAATGCAGGTCTCTGCTTAAATTGGAAAATAATAATATTTCTATTGGTTCACCTTCCTTCACGAAAACATGCTAAGTGGTGAGGTACAGCCGTCAGCACTTTGGACAGTACTGAGTGTAAAAAAAGTGCATCTGCTACCTAGCTTTCCCTGTGGAAGCAGGTGGAAGCGCAATAAGCTCATGTTCAGAACACAAATGGCACAGGGGTTGAATATGGCTCAGTCTAATTTTTTTAGACATGGTGTCAGGATGGCATTACATAAGTAAATATGATAATTCCTGCAAATGGGAGAAGCAATGACTACAGTGAAGTAGAATATAAAAATAAACTTCAGTCAGGTGATTTGTATCATATGGATTTGCATTTTTAAACATTCAGAATTCTAAGTAACTGTCAGAGTAAATGTTTCAAAGTATTGTCTTTACTCTGCTTTAACTCTAGATAAGTGGACTAGTGCGGCCGATGGCAAAAACTTAACATTTTTTGCCCTAGGACATGAAGAGTCATTCACCATCACTCAATACTGGTGCATGATGCCAAACTCTGTACAAATGTAGAAGACAAAAAATGAAGGCTTTATTAGGAGGCATTTCTGCCATGTATGTGGTGTGTGATAATATTTTTTGACCAGATTAATAGTGTGAAAATGAGGTAGATAGGAAAGTTGTTAAAAGAGGCAAGCAGAGGGAAAAACAAAGGAGAAGCAATGTAGGAATTTGCAGGAGGGAATTAGGAAGGAACCATAGTTATCCACTTTTTCAACAGTACAATATGAACATGCATATAAAACTAAATTTGGACTGTCACCACAGCATAAATGAATGACAGCAAAGCAGTCATGTTGTATAGTTAATTGGACTGAATCAAGTGTGGTGAAAAGACACATGTGCAAAGTGGAGAGCTGTGTATGGGACAACATTTTTTTGTGAGACAGGTGTCCTTTTTTTGTTTTATTTCAAAAAGAGAGTAATGTTGGAGAAGGGATGTATAAATGTCAGGGTAGGTGAGTAAGCAGGTGCAGATGAACAGGACAAAGAAGACAGACACAGGGATAGTGAAGGACACAAAAATTGGGGGACAGCATGATTGGGAATAGGGAGGGAACATCAGAGGCACATGCCCTTCAAGCATGTGGATAGTGAGACTCCAGTATTCTCCCGCAGAACTGTCATCACTGTCCCCTTTCTCATCTTCCTCTTGGATTGCTTGATGTTTGTTTTTTTTTTCTGCATTCCCACAAGCAATTTTTCTGGATGGCTGAGACATGCAGCAATGCCGCTTTATAAGACCTAATGCACCATGCCTGGCAGCTTCTAGTGAGTTGACGTAATCCCCACCTCCACCAATACTCCTGGAAGGCACCAATTCACCAGCTGATGGGGCAATGCTACCTAATGTTGAGGGCCCAGGTAGTGCAGGGCCTTCACAGGCAGTAATGTCAGGTTGGGTCCCAGATGTGCTGGGCATTGGAATGAAAAAAGGATGGGTAGAAGGATGATGCCCAGTAGTTGGCCTACCTCATTGTGTTGGACATAATTTCATTTGTTGTCAAATAATGATGACATCAGAATGCTTTGATCACACAAATAAAAATAAGAAAGAGAGATAAGGGGTGGTTTAAGAAAAAAATAAAAAAGATTATTGGAACCATTATATGTCACATACAATAATTTAGTGCAATAAATATATATTTTTACTTTTACATTAGCTATACTTTTTAAAAATCTAAAACAGGACACATAATAGTTCCAAGTAATCCTTGTAATATGCATATATTGAATATATATGCTTTTAACGATAATTCAGATTAAGTTAACAACATAACATTTATACCAATTTTTGTTGAAATTACTATTAAATATTTTTATTAGTATGTATCTGTTACTTGTGAGATTTGAACCCACAACATCTGAATATACTATTACACTTGACTGCTATAATTACCTTGAACTACAGAGTAAAGAATGCATTCTTGATTTTACAGTTAAGATATGTATACTTAATTTGCTAGTAATGTATGGAAGAGCAATACTTTTAATAAAGTAGTGTTAGTTGGTGCTGCATACACACCTCTTGGTTTTCTGAGTCTTTCTAAGCAGTCAGCATGGGATTTCCCTGAAATCTCCTGAACAGCTGAAAAATAAAGAATTAGATAAAGACACTTGAAAGCATTATGCATACTAGTCTTTGTTATCAGCTTTCTGCATTAGTTAATGTTACTTTATTTGTATACTTGCACAACCATGGGATGTCAGCAGTCCTAAACTCATCCAGGCACTGGTTGAGTTGTGCCTGCTTGTGCCATTTCAGGTCATTGTAATGATGCCTGGATTGTTCCCCAGTGTGTGGAATGCCATTCACACTAGAGACAGCCTTGTCTAGACTGTTGCAAACCTCAGATTTATACTGAGACCCAGTATAGACCCCATACTGCAGCCGCTGGCTGTAGCGGTTTATGAAGAATGCAACAAATATTCCTGACTCCTTTGCACTCCATCTTTGAGCCCTGAATTAGGCACCACCATTACCAGCTTCTGCCATGTCTACACAGGTCATGTAACAACAGTTAAACTGTTTTCCCACCAATTCATGGTGTCACATTTTACAGCCAGAGCACAAACCCATAGATCCAAGCCAACTGGGAGCAATATTGCCAAACAGAGAGGAAGACAGCTTATGATATACACATATATATATATATATATATATATATATATATATATATATATATATATATATATATGGGTACCTATTACTTCACCGACAAGTCAAAACAGCGACACTCACATGTTCGACTCCACATCATCGACACTTCATAACATCGACGTTTCAGGTAAGCGATCTTCCCCCTCACAGGACCCATGGTAGCACTCGTTTCTCTGTTATAACGCATACGGTTTACGTCATTATTCAAAATTTACCCTGACAGCGTTGTCCTTTACCTTCTTAATAGTGAAACGAGTGCTACCATGGGTCCTGTGAGGGGGAAGATCGCTTACCTGAAACGTCGATGTTATGAAGTGTCGATGATGTGGAGTCGAACATGTGAGTGCCGCTGTAAAGACTTGTCGGTGAAGTAATAGGTATAGGCATACACACACAGACATATATATATATATATATATATATATATATTTTTTTTTTTTTTTTTTTTTTTTTTATGAAACAGATATGATAGTGTGCATTACTTTATGGCTTGTTTGCTGATATACCTGTTAAAGGACTTGGCTTTTCAGACATGAATTGGGAGGTATACATTTTTACTGAGCAAAGTAATTTCTACAATGTGGGATTCAAACCTATAGATAATACATATTGTTCTACATAGGGTTTTTTTCCCTCATTGCCACAGAAGAAATGCTTACCAGACATGGTTATTTATTTTATAGACACATTAACTCATTCACTCCAATGGAGCTCAGGAAGTTTGCACTGTAACTCCCAATGGGTAGAGCCTAAGCCTTTTGACGGAATCAAATTATGCCCTCGCATTTCAAACAAATGTTCATATTTCTGGAAATATGGGGCTATGAAAAAAGTATGAATGGCATACTTTTCAGCAGAAACTATTTTTATAGTGATGGTATTCTTTAGGTTCTAGGTCTTAAACAAAATTTTATAAGTCACAGTAAACACAGTAACGATTACATTTGTAATATTTTGTATACAACTTAAAATATCTCGGCAACCTCTCAAGTTACACACATACTGTCAGCAGCATTTTATTCATCTAGCTGAGAGCTTTCATATGACACTAACGAGCTCTGTCTGTATTACTTGGTTGTAGAGATATTTAGAAAAAATCGAAAAATTATATATATATATATATATATATATATATATATATATATATATATATATATATATATATATATATAAAGAAAAATAATGTCTATTTACCTGCACTAGACCGAGGTCAAATATTAATGCAGTGGAGTCTGCTATTGTGTAAGCTTTAGGATGAAATTTTTAAAAACCTTGTATGTAGCATGGTTTTGGAATTATTGATGCAAATATGAACAACCAATATTTGAAGCCTAGAGGCATCAGTAGGAGTTAACTGCAGATGTACCTGCAGGAGCCACTCGGATGTAATGAGGTAAATACTGTGAGGTGCTACACACATCAGTTAACCATGTATGCATGTGACCTGACAAAGTCCTGATTTATGCATTCTCATGTGTGATGCAGGAGTAATGTGTGACAATTTACTTAAAATGTATATACTTGTATTACTTTCTGGTTAGATTTCTGAGTTCTGGGTCAGACCACACAATATATTCTGTTTTATAGCTATACTTGTGTTATGTAAATTGTGTATGTGACTATCAGTAAAGTATGAAGTCCATCCCAGGGCAGAAAAAAAAATAATTACTGATACATAATTGTCAGAATACCCCCAGTTACATATATAATTCATGGGATATAACTGCTATACATAGCTATTATGTATAATTATCTTTATATTGCTATTTTTTATATAAATTACAGTGGAACAGCATTAATAAAATTTGCAGTGTGCCAGATTACAACCCTGGCTCACCCGTGTTATGGTTATGAACTTACACCTGGTGCCACAGGGAAAGCTAGGCAGCAGGTGTATTTTTTACACCCAGTACTGTCCAGAGTGCTGACTGCCACACAACATTATGTATTGTGTTTGCATGCAGGAAGGCAAAACAAGTAACAATGTTTCATTTTAGCAGGTTACATTGTTTCCTTTTTTTTTGTCTGCAGTAGTAAACTGTGGTTGCATAAGGTTAACAATCCACAAATGAGACAGACAAAGGCAAAAATATTTTTTCTTTGTAAAAAATGCCTAATATTTATGCTTAAAAATACTGTGGGACTTTAACCATGGTTTAACTATCTTATGTCCTGTGTGGCTCAACATCTTTACAAGGCATGCTACACACAGTTGATTCACAGATGTTAATTTATACTGTCCATATCATCCAAGTTGCTGACTGCCATGCAATATCGCTAAGTGGGATTGCGCTTCTTAATGCACATAATATTTAAATTTTAAATACTTATGTGTTTCACCATGTGTGTGCTAAGCTGCATGCTGTGTGAATATTAATATTTAAAAAAAAATTTAACATGTGTTAAAGAATTTTAAACAGCTCTGGATTTGAACTATCATACTAATGAAACTATAAAACACAGCTAGTAAGGGAGATGGCTAGAAAGGTGCTTGGTATAACATCTGGACAGAGGAAGGATGACAAGGAGGCATGGTGGTGGAATGAAGAAGTACAGGAGAGTATACAGTGAAAGAAGTTGGCAAACAAAAAGTGGGATTGTTAGAGAGATGAAGAAAGTAGACAGGAGTATAAGGAGATGAGGTGCATGGTAAAGAGAGAGGTGGCGAAGGCTAAGGATAAGGCATATGAAGAGTTGTATGAAAGGTTGGACACTAAGGAGGGAGAAAAGGGCCTGTACTGATTGGCTAGACAGAGGGACTGAGCTAGAAAAGATGTGCAGCAGGTAAAGGTGATAAAGGGTAATGAGGGAAACATACTCACAAGGGAGGAGAGTGCATTGAGGAGATGGAAAGAGTACTTTGAGGGGTTGATGAATGAAGAGAATGAGAGGGAGAGAAGGTTGGATGATGTGGGGATAGTGAATCATGACGTGCAATGGATCAGCAAGAAGGAAGTAAGGATAGCTATAAAGTGGATGGAGAATGGAAAGCCTTTTGGTCCAGATGACATACCTGTGGAAGCATGGAGGTGTTTAGGTAAAATGGCAGTGGAGTTTTTAACCAGATTGTTTAATGAGATTTTGGAAAGTGAGTGGATGCCTGAGGAATGGAGAAAAAGTGTTTCGGTACTGATATTTAAGAATAAGGGTGATGTGCAGAGCTGTAGTAATTACAGAGGGATTAAATTGATCAGTCACAGCATGAAGTTATGGGAAAGAGTAGTGGAAGCTAGGTTAAGAAGGGACGTGATGATTAGTGATCAGCAGTATGGTTTCATGCTGGGAAAGAGCACTACAGATGCGATGTTTGCTCTGAGAGTATTGATGGAGAAGTACAGAGAAGGTCAGAAGGAGTTGCATTGTGCTTTTGTAGACTTAGAGAAAGCATATAACAGGGTGCCTAGAAAAGTGTTATGGTATTGTATGAGGAAGTCGGGAGTGTCAGAGAAGTATGTAAGAGTGGTACAGGATATGTATGAGGGTAGTGTGACAGTGGTGAGGTCTGCAGTGGGAGTGATGGATGCATTTAAAGTGGAGGTGGGATTACATCAAGGATCAGCTCTGAGCCCTTTCTTATTTGCAATGGTGATAGACAGGTTGACAGATGAGATCAGACAGGTGTCCCCGTGGACTATGATGTTTGCAGATGACATTGTGATCTGTAGTGAGAGTAGGGAACAGGTGGAGGAGACCCTGGAGAGATGGAGATATGCTCTAGAGAGAAGAGGAATGAAGGTCAGCAGGACTAAGACAGAATATATGTGTGTGAATAAGAGGGAGGATAGAGGAATGGTGAGGATGCAAGGAGTAGAGGTGGCAAAGGTGGATGAGATTAAATACTTGGGATCAACAGTTCAGAGTAATGGTGAGTGTGGAAGAGAGGTGAAGAAGAGAGTACAGGCAGGATGGAGTGGGTGGAGAAGAGTGTCAGGAGTGATTTGTGACAGACGAGTGCCAGTAAGAGTGAAAGGGAAGGTCTACAAGAGGGTAGTGAGACCAGCTATGTTATATGGGTTGGAGACAGTGGCACTGACAAAAAGGCAGGAGTTATTGCTGGATGTGGCAGAGTTTAAGATGTTACGATTTGCACTGGGTGTGACGAGGGTGGACAAGATTAGGAATAAGTATATTAGAGGGTCAGACCAGGTTGGAAGGTTTGGAGATAAAGCCAGAGAGGCAAGATTATGTTGGTTTGGACATGTGCTGAGAAGGGATGCTGAGTATATTGGGAAAAAGATGCTAAGGATGAAGGTACCAGGTAACAGGAAAAGAGGAAGGTCTAAGATAAGGTTTATGGATGTGGTGATAGAGGGCATGCAGGTGGTTGGTGTGACAGAGCAAGATGCAGAGGACAGGAAGAAATGGAAACAGATGATCCACTGTGGCGACCACTAATGGGAACAGCCGAAAGATGATGATGAAAACACAGTGGGAATGTGTTATCTCTCTTTGCCACAGGCACAGATTTGCACCAGGAAAGCAAATCATATGCATACAAGCAATTCCCATTTCCTCTACAGTATTAACAGGACTTAACACTTGTACATTCTCATTTGGTTGTACATGTATTGCTTACATATTCAGTGCAGTGAGAATCACACAACTATTGATGAATATCTTTGCATAAATGCAGCTCTGGCTTCTCTTTGTATTGTGCTCATTCTTCCCTTATCTTTACTGTAATCTCAGACATTTTGTATCATTTGATAAAAAGTACATGATAGTGAAAAATCATATATCAGCACAGGCAGGAAAGTTTGTCTGCTATTGAACAAAAATGATAAATGTGTACTATTTAGTTCCATTTAAAGGCCTGGTAAGTTACTTCTTGACTTTGTAAGTGTATCCCGACTGACACACCCACTGCAGGGAAGATAGTCTGAATTGCTGGTATGTCTTCTTTCTGTCTCCTACTAATCATTCACAGTTGCAGGCCATTAGCAACTAACAGTGTTGCAGAGCCTACAAAATGTTTACATCTGCTACAGAAAGTTAAAAGCTTGGTATTCAGCAATTTGCATCTTCGTTATGCTCAGAGGGCTGAATCTACATTATAAAAAGGCAACAGTGTTGCTAGGGAGGGTGAAGATGAGACTTGTGCATTTGGACAAAATAGAAGATTGCTATTCCTTTGAAGGTGATTTCTCTGCAGAGAAGGCTTCTAATTGTGCTAGGGTACACTTGTATTATTCAAGTAGATTCTAGACTTCGTAACTTGTAACAAAGCAATTTATATAACTGAGAAAAAATGGAACTTTTATCTGTATGCACTTCTTATAGTTCACTGTTGGCATAGGTATTTTTTTGGCAGGCATGTTCATTTTTCAGATAGACAGGTTATTTACTTTCATCACAAGTATTATTGTTAAAATTGTATTTTACAACCTGCTATGTTATTGCAGAGAAATGTAGTGTTGGGCACAGTGAGAGGTGACTCACAATTATAAACTGTCTTTTCTGTTGTAAAAGTTTAAGCATTCTAATAATTGTGTGGAAAGCATATATATCCATTTAATTCTGCGGTATTCATTGGTTTGTACAAGCCTTCATTTATTTGTTGTTTTGTGGGTGGGGAGCCACCTATCATTTGTGTGTCATCAGAACAAAAGTGTGTTTCAAGTGCTCTCTTGAAAATGTGTAGGCATCCTGAGATTTTAGTAAGAAACTTAATTACTAAAGTGGCATTCCTTGATTTGGGCAAACCTTGGTAGGTTTGTGAGGGTGAGGTGGGACAAACACATAAACTTCAGTTTTAATGATTGAAAAGTTTGTTTTCAGTACTTAATGTTGACATTGACAAATGTGTATGTAAGCAAGACGTTAGTTAGGTGATATTCATGTTTTGTATCCTTTTCTGTTTTATGTCACATAGGATTATGGCACCCAAGCTTACAAATACTTATAATCCCCCTTTCATTGACTCTGAAAATGAAGATAATCCAGGCAATCAGGCACCATGGCACCTTTTTAATTGAGAGAGGATGTATGGATATGGCTGTCAGAATAAAGATTTGGAACCAGTTAGTGAACAATATCAGTGCCATAGGGGAGTTTTGCCAGGAATTATGATTAGATGCATCATTGGGCCACTAATATGATTTTATCAGCCTGGAGGAGAGAAGCTGCAGTTGCCTAAGAACAGCTGGCTATTGGGGGGGGGGCTGCTACTGAGCCCCCGCTGACACCAAATGAAGAGTTCCTGTCCACTGTCAGAGATCCAGACAGCACAGTGGAAACTACATACCGACAAGGGCTTGATGTTGGTGCTTATATGTCTGGGGTGACAACTGTGTCCCAGAAGCAGCTTCCAGGTAAGCTGACATATGGCAAGTTCTATATTTGCTTACATAGTCAAATATATAATTTGAGTAATGCCTTCTGGGGGAATGTTTTCCTGTACCTATTGATAAATTAATAGACATGTATGACACAGTTGTTTATTACACATGGGGTGTGGGTAGATGTGCCAGCCAAGTTTCAGTTACAATTACACTATTCTTACAGGACATATAGGCAATTGTGTTTTCACTGTCCCCGTGTTATTCCCATTGTGATGTTTAATTGCTATCCTTCCCTTACTTCATTTACGTTCATAGGTTTATAGGTGTGTACTAAGCTAATGGCCCTGGAGCCTTTACAAGCCTAGCCCATAGAATTACCCTGGCATCGTGCTACTTGACCTTAGTTTCCAGTACCTCTGTCGAGTAGAGCCACTGGATTGATCCCTGGGGTGAATTTTCTATTTCCCATCCACTCATCAAGATTTCTCTTGAAGAGGGCAAGTGAGGTGCTCTGTTTGACATGTATGGGAAGTCTATTCCATAGCATGGGCAGTCTCTGGGTTATGAACCTGTCCATCCAGCATGTTCTGTTGATTGTGGTAATGAGGTTGAGGTCTCTGGAGCATGTGGTATGGAGGGATTGGGATTTCTTTAGATGTAGCATTTCTAACAGAGCTGGGTCAGACATGACTTTGTAAGTCAAGAAGAGATTGCCTTTAAGTAGGCGATATGAAACAGAGAATAGTTAGAGTTTTTTGAGTCTGTCCATATAGGACAAGTGTTTAACGCCTAGGATCCTCTTTGTGAGGTACTTTTGTGGCCTCTCCAGTTGTTGCAGGTGTCTAGTGAGGTACATGCCAAATGGGGAATTGTACTCGATGATTAGCCTAATGAGGGAAGAGTAGAAGGAGACAATGACCTCTTTCTTCCTGGATGCAAAACCCTTAGTAATGACCATAGTGGTAGTGTCATGGTCAAAAGAGAGGTTGCTGTCAACCTGTGTTCCCAGATCTCTTATAACGCCTTCTGTGTTCAGTGGACTACCATTGATGTGGTAGTTCATGAAAAATGGATTTTTCCCAAAGGGGATGATGATACATGTTTTGGCATTGAGCTTAAGGCCATGGTCCTGACACCAGTCGTTGCTCTCAGTGAGGCCTTTCTGTAGGATGTCAACATCACTTGGGGAGTTAATAATTGCTCCCAACTTGCAATCATCTGTGAACTTTGTCAGCCAGAATTCCTTTGTGTTGGTCTGGACTTCTGAGAAGTGGATACCAGACAGGAGAGGACACAGGACCGATCCCTGTGGGACTCCATTTGTGACTAGTCAGCAGTCTGACTTGGAGTCAGCTACTTTAACACTGTGAGTTCTATCTGTGAGCCAATTTGCAACCCACCTAGTGACATAGGGGTGGATGCCTAGCTTTGTGAGTTTTTCTATGATTCCTTAATAGGCAATGGTATCAAAGGCCTTGGCCAGATCAAGGTAGGCTGCATGAACTACCTTGCCTTCATCCACAGCTCTGGTGATTGACTCAAAGAAGTCGACCAAGTTGAGCAGGCATGATCTACCCTTCACAAAGCGAAACTGCATGGGATCCAGAGTTTGGAGATTCCCTATATCCTTGTTTATTAGGTCCATGATGATGTGTTCCATAACTTTGCATATCAGACTTGTCAGGCTAATGGGGCAATAGTTCCCAGGGTCTGTAGTTACTCCTCCGTTGAGGAGAAGGATGACTATAGCAGTGCACCATTCAGTAGGGACAAAGCCTGAGGTGAGGCTGTGATTGAACAGGGCACACAGGTGAGATGCCAGTTCACTCTGTAGTTCATGTAGAACACAGCCGGGGATATTGTCAGGTCTTATAGAAGCTGTATTCTTGGCCTTGGACAGTGCTATTTTAGCTTGTGCAGCAGTAATGCTGGGTGCCTGGCAATCTACTAGCATTGTGATTAGTCCTTTGGGGGGGTAAAGTTGGCACTGAATCTGTGGGCCAGTATATTGGCAATATCTGTTGGCTCTGTATAGGAGGTACCATTGTGCAGTAGCTCAGAGCAAATCTGGGTTTTGCCATGGAGGTTCTTTACATAACTATAGAAGGCCTTGTGGTTGTCTTTACTATTTGCTGAAATTCTGTTTTCATAGCTATCTTTAGAGGATTTGATGAGTGATCTCAACTTTTTATTCAGGCTGATAAGGGAGTTTTTCCGGTCTTGGGACTTCACCTTATTCCACATAAGTTTCCTCCTTCTGTTGTAGAGTTTGTTTATGGTATGGGACCACCAGATTGGCTTCCTTTTTTTGGAGGAGAGTATCTTGGTTCTATTGGGTATGGCAAAATCCATGCATTTGTGTATGTGTTCGTACAGTGCATTGGTGCATGATTTGGTGGTCATGCAACTATTGTCTATTTGCTTGGGTGCAGTGAAGTTAACCACCTCTGTTCTTAGGAGCCCAAAGTTAGCTTTGGAAAAGTTTTTCATGGTGGTTACCTTTGTGGAAAGGGCGGGTGGGATGGGTGTGGATTTCCAAGGTGATTAGTTTGTGGTCGGATCTAACAAGGGAGGGGTAAATTATTGGTGTAGAGCAACGGTTACCCATGTTGGTAATGACCAGGTCAAGGATGTTGCTACCTCTAGTGGGGGTAAGAACGAGCTGGTCCAGGGCATTGGAATTCAGAACCATCCTCCCTACAAAGTGTGTACTCATCTGCATGTGGTAAGCAAATGTGTTTTGCTTATTGATGACCATTCATTATATATATGCATTTATCTGTACATGAAGTAGATGTAATGAGTGTCTGTATTGCTGTACCATCAGTGGTAGTGGGGCCAGTGTTAGTTTGTTATCATATAAATTGTTTTAATATTTAGTGTAGTAGCAATTTTGTTCTTGTGTTTGTTGCTTATTATTACAGGTGATCCTGACAGTGGAAATGTAAGACTCTTACCACCTGATATTGGAGTATTATTAGGCTCTGATTATGCTGGTGGCCAAACAGAGGTACAGTTAGGGGTACACAGGTTGAATCTGACACTGAAGTTGGCATTCAGCCTGTGACACTCCTGCACTGGCTCAGTAATCAAAGAGACTCAATCCTCACCACTGGCAGCAGTGAGGGATGTACACAATGGGAGGAAGACAAGTGCACACACAGTAAAGTACAATTTCCCTGAAGAGCACACTGAGATCACAGTCAGTCTGGGGCTGGTTTCTCCCTCTTTCTCCAGATCCCCAATAAGACTCTCCACTGGCACAGCCATAGGATTAAGATGTCAGATGAGGGGTCAAGTCAAAACCTCCAGCACCCTGCCTGTCCAACCAGTGCTTCGTGTCCCTGCCCAAGTAGTTGACACACTTTGAGATCTGATTTATATACAAACACACACACACACTCCTGGGGAAGGCTGGCACAGGTTTACTGGCTATGTCAACTTCTGCCCAGACTATAAGGTAGTTACTACTGCCACCAACCCCTACTTATCAGCTACTATAAAGGCCCTTACAAAGGGTGACCAATCCTACTGTGTAATATTACTATTATCCAAATGGTAAGTCTGACCAAGACCAAGGCTATTTAGGAGTGGCCTGTACAGTGTCACCAAATGCATATGCAAGTACTATAAGAGCTTAAATATGTCTCACAAATATCAGCCACAAAGATAGGTTTAAATATATTTAATAATAAATAAAATAACAAGGCAATACTCAATCAACACAGTAACTGCAGAGTTCAGAATCACAGGAAATATTTTAAAACAGCATTGCAGGACAGTCTCAGATAAATGCAGAATATATCTAAACTAATCTTTACTATATTCCTATCTATATCTAAAAGATACTATGCCCTAAATTGGATGTTTCCAGGAAAAGGACAAAATACAAAATGCACAGTCTTCCTCTGGGAGAGTTCTTAAATTACTATCAAACATTACTGCTGGGTCAACTTGGATGACATCACTCTTTGTCACCTGCCTTCAGTTCCCAGGCTTACAGATACCAACAGAATTGTACCATCTCTGTGTGAGGAGTACATATCTCTCAGATGTGCAGCTGCTAGGAAGCAATAAAACACTTTACATTTTAAACATAGTAATTAAAATTACTTTCAAGACAATATAAAATGTCTAGCTCTAGGCATTGTGTCTGCTTGCAGCATTTAAACTGAGAGGTAACACAATTTTAAAACATTTTGATTCTAATTTATTTTCTTGAAGCTTTGCAAGTTAACTCTGTATGTTCCAGCTTCTACTATTAAAACATACATTTGCACAGGTATATAGTTTATATACATTTCTGTTCTTTTCCAATAGTATACACTGTAGTTGCATTCTTGAAGCACAGTACATAATATAAACAGTTCTGTATAAATCATAGCAATATTCACAAATGGCATAGAATTATTTACAAAATTCCAGCTTGCTGGGCTGACAGCATCACACAGCCATCCCCTGGATTTCTGTCAGACACAGTCAGTATGCCTATGCATACCCATTCTACTGAGCCCTCAGATATTGGATAGGTGGAGGGTGAGAGATTTGATCAGGGAAGTGTGGTTAATTCTGCTTCAGTGCCAGTTGATTCTGGTTGTAACCAAAGTGTGGGTGAAGTGCCATGCTGGAGGGTTGTTAGGGATGGTCAGAGGAAGCCTGCTGTCCACCCACCATGCTAGTGTGTCATTACCTGCCACTCAATGAATGTTTATGGCCATCAAGGAGGGACAGGCATGTTCCACTAGGGCATCTGAGGAGATGCTTAGGGTTGTAGACGTGGCACAGTCTGACATGCATGACTGCCTCTACCATGTTTCTAATTCAATTGATTGGATGAATGATATGATGGATTGGGCATTGTCTATGATGGAACATCTGCTGGGAGGGAAACAGCATCCATGTGGACATAGGTCAGCATCATCATCTGCTGTTAGCTAATGTGGCCATGCCCAATCACTCTTCTGTAGTGACACTACTTCCTCTGCTCCATCAGTGGTTGAGGTGTCCACACTCAGACATGGTAGGCCATAAGGTTGTAGTCCTAGGCATAGTCATGAGTACAGCTTGTCAGGCAGATATCTATCACATTTGGGTAGCACCAGCACATCTGAACATGGGCATGGAAGTGCCAGTGAAACTCCTATTAGAGGCAGTTATCAAGGTCAGGTGATGACAATGAACTGTCATCTCTACCATGCATGGCTCACACCTGACTGACGTGCCAGGATGTTGAGCTAGCACTGAGCTTGGATGTGTTCTTGTAGACGCACACATACACATTTCACCTCAAGTGCTCATACAAACACACACACACACACACACACACACACACACACACACACACACACACACACACGCACGCACGCACACACACACACACACACACACACACACACACACACACACACACACACACACACACACACACACACACACACCAGGTACTTGTGTAATTTGTGAGCCTTGCAGCTCATTCTGTCTCATTTGCCAGTTTGCTAGATGTCTTCCTGTCTTTATTACTCACATGTACTCGTTACCTTTTGTGTCAGCATTGGCCTGCTGCCTCCCTGAACAACATCTTGTGCAAATGATGATAATTGTTCTGTCTCCTTGTTTCTATCTTTTGGATTCAGGGATACATATGTCTTTTTTCTGATGCACAATTTGCATAGCTGACTAAGTGCTTAGTATATATGTGCTTGTGATGCTGTTTTTAAAATTGTACTGCTTTCTTACAGGTTTTTGTCTTGTATCGTTGTTGCATGAGGCCTATTAGTTGATAAAGAGCAGACATCTTTTGACCTAAGTCAGTCTTGTAACATACTGATGTCATTGCTGTAAAACTCACATACCTTCTACTTAGGTACATCAGCAAGTAACAGTAAGCCAAGATCTGTCATTCATTTGTGTTCTTACCCATTTATTTTCCAGTTCCAGGTTCAGTACTTACATTGATTCTCCTGCAGTTACAGCTGTTTTAATTCGAGCCTGATTACTCCGTCTGATGCTAGCAGTACACATCCATTACATGGGTAAGTAAAGGTTGTGAGCATTGCTTGGCATCAATGTTACTACATGTATGTGCATAGGGTGAAAGTTGTCCCACTTAGGTGGCCGGAATGTGTGCTATTCATTGCCTCTCGGCCAGGACAAAGGCATATTTTGCACACCTACATGTACATATACCCACAGCAGCTGGTGGCTCCCCTTCTGAGTCCTCACCTGCGTGTGGCTGTGGTGACCTTGCCAGTGGTGGTGGGATGTGTGCCTCTTCCCCTTGCTGTTCCTGTTAAAGTGGTTGTGAAGAATAGCAGAGACAGTAAAACTTTCAACAGAAGTACTGGGACTGTACTGCAGGGCCATCCCAATGTATCTAGCAAATGGAACTGTGACTCCAGCAGTCCAAACACATGTTGTATAATATTTCTTGTTTGAGTGTGTGCCTCATTATAACACTCTTTGGTTGGTGTATGTGCATTTCTGATGAGCATCATCAGCCATGGTTTGAGTGTATTCCCTGCATCCTCAGTAAATGACTCTATGGTATACCCCCCCTGGAAAACCTCTGGTAGAGCTGAGAGTTGTTCCAGATATGGGTGTAAGGGTAACTGCCAGGATTGCCAGCACACACACATTCAGGATGATTCCCTTAGCATTACACATGACCTTCTGTTTATATAGACCTCTCCCTGTTCTCCTGGTGGTGCTTTGATCTCAATGACTATGTGATCTATGGCACCCAAGACTTCAGGGAAGTGTGCTGTGGTGTAAAAAACCTGCATAGTTGTAGCTCTGTCCTCAGGGCTATGGAAAAAATGTATATAGTCACTGGCATGCTGTAACAGCATTCAGGAATTGATGTAGGATCCTGGATGCTTATGTTTGTGACACTCTCAGCATGTCCCCTGTTGATCTCTGGAAGGTTCTTGTAGCTAAAATTTTAAGTGCTAAACATACCCTAGTCTCCACAGTTATTGGTTCCCCTCAGTTTGCCCTTGCTCTCAGTTGAGAATGAAACAGGTTGCAGAGTTCCTATAGTGTGTCTCTAGCCACCCTGTAGCGCTCTTCTGTTTCTATCTCATGCAGACCATGAATAGGTAAAAGGGGTCTAAACACCCTTTTCCTTCTTGCCTGAGGTCTATTAGCAGTATCAGCAGCACACAGTTGAGCCTGTTGCACATGCACATGCAGAAGACCAGCAGCAGCCCCTAACATTCTTTCCATGTAGTGTAGTTTCAGTGGTTATATTCCAGTAGGTTTTGGAATTCGAGACGAAAACCTACACTGAGTGTACACAATTGCTTTATAGCTCGAGGAACACCTCTTCCATCTTGGACTGGTTAATTAGTGTATTTCATCTGCATATGCTGTAATTAGCATGCTGTAATGTTTACTGTATTTGTGCAGCTCTATATGCTGTGTAGAGCTGCTTACTGGATACAAATTAGCAAGCTACTGTGTATGCATTGTGGTGTGACATGCACATGGTTTTAGTGAACCATGTAGGGTTTATTGAATCTACCCTTATATCTTGTATAGCAGATGCTTAAGGGAAATGAATAGAGGGCAATTTATCAGTGTCAGTGAAGTTTGGGGTTATTAAAAATTGTGTTAAGCAAGGTAGTGGAAATACACAACTGATGGTCTAGTACTTTACAACTATCAGAAAATGAAATGCAAAAATTATTTAGGGATTATATTGCTATAAAGATTTTTATGATACTAGGAGTGTGTGATGGGTTGGTTATAAACAGAAGTATTGAACACAAAATATGGATCATGATAAGGAATTGTTTATATGTAAACATGATGTGTATGAGTAATTTTATCAGTACTGCTTAGAAACATTCTAACTCAGCAGTACCACCTGCTCTCCTCTAAACAACAAGGATTCTGCCCTGGATGAAATACTATGACAGCACTTTGATCCCTAACTGATGACATTCTGCTAAATTCTGCCCTGTTTATAGACTTGACAATGGCATTTGACAACATTGTCCACTATCTTCTCCAAAACACTCTAACTTAAATTGGTATCAGTCCAGATCCCAGTCCCTGGTTTAAACACTTTGCAAATGGTACATATTTCAGAGTTAAAATATGATCCTCCCAAACAGAATCTGCACTTATTATCAGTGATGTGCCACAAGGATCAATTCTTGCTCACCCTCCATTTTCATAAACAAACTTCCTTTTGACCTCCCCATCTCCTACTTATCCTATATGCTGATAACATGAACATTTATCAGTCAGGTCCCTCTGGCACCAACATTTAATGCTAACTACAGTCAGACTTAATAAGACCTCTACCAATGGCTCATAAACCACATTTACTGCTCAACCCCACCAAGCCCAAAACTATGTTTTTTGGAAGTCCACAAAAAATTCACCAAGCACCTGACTCTTCAACTGTCTTTTATCTACATAACCATTCCAAAGAGACAGCCTCCACCTTCAAATACATAGTACTACAGCTTGATCAGTCACCAAACTTCCATTTACACATAGACAGAGTGAGAGCCAAAATAAACTCCCTCCTTTTCTGTGTCAAAAAGATCTCCCCTCCTCTATCTCAACCAGGTAGAGCAGCCATTGGCAAAGGAATTCTCTCTTCTTAATTTGAATATGGGCTCCCAATTTTTGCTTCTGCCTCCAAGAAAAAAAAAATCACCACATTCTAGGCAATCTCAAATAGCATCTGCTGATTCATTACAAACTCACCTCTCTGTGAGCATCACTAGAGCACCCTAGAAAAAGCCAAATGAATAACCATAAATCAAAGATCTAACCTGCTTTTGCAATCCCAACCCTATAAACCATTCCAGCTTCTCATATTTGCTCCTCTTGCAGCTAGATCTCACAAAATAAAATCCTCATACAACCTGAGATACTACTCAAAAACCACACCAACTCTCATTACCCCTAGAACTAAACTCCACTGCACTGTACATGCTTTCTCTTCTCAGGTATCTACTCTTTTAACAAGCTCTCCCCTCTGTGAGCATCACTGGAGCACCCTAGAAAAAGCCAAATGAATAACCATAAATCAAAGATCTAACCTGCTTTTGCAATCCCAACCCTATAAACCATTCCAGCTTCTCATATTTGCTCCTCTTGCAGCTAGATCTCACAAAATAAAATCCTCATACAACCTGAGATACTACTCAAAAACCACACCAACTCTCATTACCCCCTAGAACTAAACTCCACTGCACTGTACATGCTTTCTCTTCTCAGGTATCTACTCTTTTAACAAGCTCTCCCCATTGCGTTAAGGAAATCAGCACTTAATCCAAATTCACAATGCAACTCTAAAGGCACTTCTTCATCCAAGTCACATGCTCCTGCTTCAACACGGGACATAACACAACCTATCTCCTGTCCAAGTCTCTTCTCCTCTCCCAAGATTCACTGAAGATTGGCCCACTTTAGAAACTAATATATATTGTACATTACACTCTGCTTGATTGTATATTGCACTGTGCTTGTTCTCTAGAATGTATATACACAGTTTTTCTATGTAATTTGTCTGAAGTACTCTGTTATTGCTTACATTTCTCTATTTTTGTTTGTGAAGTGTTTTGTATTTCATTGGGGCTGTGAAGAAACTGAAAACAATGTCATCTGTGTTAGCATGTCTGGTAAGATATTTGTGTATATTCTTAGATTAACTTGTATTGTATGCCAGCATGCCTGATTGTGAAAATGTAAATAAGTTTCAAATGTTGAGTCTTTTCCTGTTTAAACAAATGTTTAACGAATCTATCCCTGCTTTGACACAGTTCTAACTGTGCATATTTATGAAGGACATTCTAAAGTACAAACTGTGGAGAATCAGCTGAGCAGTGGGTGATGTCATTGGAATGTTCCAGGTTGCTAGGAGATTGTTAAACAGCCAACTGACAGAAAAAATTAATTTCTTTTAAACAGCTGACTGTTATATTTTGAAATTAGAAGGTTGAGACAGTTGAGACTGCTGAAGAAGACAGTTGAGACTGAGAAGGTGTGCAGTTTGTCAAGTACTGAGCAGTCAGTGAACACTAAGAAAAACAGAACTTGCCAAGAAAACTGCAAGCTTGCCTTGGCCTTTCTATTTTGTAGATCAGGGACAATATTTCTTTAGTTATATCAGGAAAGTTTAGTTATTAAGATAGAGTTTTTCTTGAATAATGGACTACTATCCTGCCATTTGATTTACATTTCTGGTGATTGAATTGTAGTGTTTATTGAGAGCTATTGATTTTCAGTTTTGTAATCATATTTACTTATTTTAAATGTTTTTCATTACTTTACATTGTGGCTGGAAACCAATTCTTTTCTTTAGAGATTAGAGAGTACTTGTACCTGTTTGATACTCCCCAGGTCACCTGGGGACCTGGCTAATCTTGTCATAGCTATCATTTATTTTTGATAATTAATTTTCATAATTGGACACCCCTTTTGAAGGGCAAGAAGACCCTCTGATTGGTGGCAGGTTTCCTGTATTTATTTTGTGAAAAAGACACAGCTGGAAATCTGTGTCAAGCTTTCTCAGAAGTGATTGGATGTATGAGATTTTGTATTGGAGATCTTAAACTGGGACACTTTGATGTGTGTAATAAGAAAATTACAGTTGGGTGGACAGGAGTATATAGTCCAGTCCCAGAGAAAACAGAGCATGTTCCTTTTGTGCTCTTAGGGAAAATGTGCGAAATATTACTTTTGTTTAAGTGACAGCCTCATATTGGTGTCAGTAGTGAGGACTGAAGCTTCTTAGTTACTGACCCAGGATAGTAAGGGACATCATTTAATTGTTGGCAGTCTGGTGGGATATAGCCAGATGTCACATTTAATGGTGTTTGATTTTTAATTGGATTCCAGTACCCTGTGGGTAGTTGTCATTAAGGTGTGCAGTCTTGAATGCCACAAGGTAAACATTCAGAATTTCAATCCACCACAGTTTTATTTTTTAGTTAGATAGTCAGGGATAGCAGACAAGGATGTTAGCAGAAGATTTTAGCAAGCTGACAAAGATCAAGTTGGCTAAGGAGTGTGAAGCCAGAGTACTGGTGCATGCTAACTTGACCAAGGAAGCAATGATTTCAGCCTTCATTGCACAGCTCAGACCAGCCAGTCGGAGGATATCCCATTTGGTGTTTGTAATGTGCAGCCTGCCAAGACCAGACAGTCCACATTTTCATCGGAGGACCTGCAAATCCATATAGAGTTAGAGAGATTGGACCTGGAGGCCAAATGTCTAAAGACTGATGAGAGACTGTGCTGGGAAGCCCGACATCTAGTGGCTGTGGAAAAGCAGTGCCAGCATGAACTGGAGACCAAACAGCTGGAGACCAAAGAGAGACTGAGGTATTTAGAAGGTGAGGACAACAAGAGACAGTGCTGGCATGAAATGGAGCTTCAAACCTTTCAAGAGGGTCATGGAGGTAATGGGGAAGGGAATAAATGGACCCCAGAAGCTGAAAAGGTCATTAAATGATTTCCTCATACAGGGATGGGGATGACTTTGATAGTTTTATTCATATTTTTGAGAGGGTATGTAGACAATATGATGTTGACTGTGAGCTCTGGGTTTGGCTCCTGACTCCCTTACTCCATGATAAAGCTGTTTGGGTTGTAGCAAAGTTAAATGATGTAGACTGTATGAATAATGAGAAAGTGAAATTTTGCTTGCTTGACTGTTTCAAGCTTACACCTGAATCTTATAGAAAGAAGTTTCATGAATTCAGACTCAAGGCAGATGAAAGTGTACGTGATTATATTGATGACTCAAGTACTTACTTTCACATATGGGTGAGTGGGTGTCAGGTCACCACTTTTGAGAGACTGGCAGACCTTTTGGTGAGGGAACAAGTCCTCAGTACTTTGCCTGATGACATGCGAGTCTTGTTAGCGGATGAGTGCAACTCTGCAGAGGAGATGGGGAGGAAAGGGGATTTCTATTTGGCAAGCAGAATACCACTGCATAGGAGAGGGATACCCAATGCTGCACATGGACATAAGAGAACCCATGGTGGCAGTCTAAACCACTACAACAGCATGCACCAGTAATGGGGGAAACTACTAATCCAAGTGCACAGTTAGGGATTAGATGTTTCAAGTGTAACCAGAGGGGACACATATCAGTCAAATGTCCATTGAGGTAAGGTAAAAAATAGAAGGTGAGGAAGCCAGCAAGTGATGATGACAAACTGCCAGTGGTAAGTTGTTTAGAAACAACTGGGGAGCCAAATTATCACCAAAATTTATATCCAGTCTTAGTAGATGGTAAACAGGTAACTGCTAAGAGGGACATTGCTTCTGATATAACCATTGTGAGGCCTGCAGGGGTTACAGAAGAGTAGTACTTGCTTGGACAGTTCACTCCAGTCAGAGCGTCAGGAGGGACCTCGTTCTAAATACCTTTGGCTAGGGTTCATCTTGACTGGGATGGTGGAAGTGGAAGCAAGAAAGTAGGTGTGCTTGAGGATATTCCTGCAGATGTCCTGATAAGGAATGACTTTGATGATGCAGTACCTTGTGTACATGCAGTGACATGCAGTCAGGCTTGAAGAAAGATATGTAGGTCAAGTAGTCTGGGAGAGATCCAGAAAGATCTCATACTGAAGCTGGGAATGGCATAGTGGCTGTTTCAGAGAAGGTACTATCTGGCAGCAGCAAGTCTGAATGTGAGCCACAGATGCTGGTGGGTACTGATGTTCCCTTGGACATTGTGACTGCAAGAAGGGAGGTGAGTGGTGGTACCCAGATTGACAATGAGGCACAGCTGTCAGAAGTGACTAGGCTTCCTGCAGAAGGGGAAATGGAGAAGGTCACGAAGGTTGAGTTGAGACAGGCTTAACTTATGGATCCTACATTAAAAGCTTGCGGGAGATGGCTAAGGAGACACACGAGGCTCTAGGAAGAGGGGAGTCTGTATACTGGAACAAAGGTTTGTTGTATAGAGAATGGACTACTGGAGGTGGGCTATAAGATGATGTGATATGGCAGTTGGTAGTCCCTAGATCTTACCATCTGCCACTCTTAGCCATAGCGCATGACATTCCTTTGTCAGGTCATATGGGCATAAGATGTACCAAAAGATGTATTATGCAAAATGTCTATTATCCTGGGATTATGAGGGATGTGGTAGGATATTGTAGGATGTGTGAAAGTATCAAAAAGTTGGTAAAGCAGGGGACAAAGCTAAGGCTCCATTAATGCCTTTGCCTGTTATTGAAGAGCTGTTTCAGAGAGTGGCCTTAGATATTGTGGGACCCCAGAGTTCTCCAAGTTCTATAGGAAAGAAATACATCTTGGTAGTAGCACATTATTCTTCCAGATATCCTGAGGGGGTGGCTCTGTCATCTATTGAGGCACAGAAGGTATCAAATGCTTTGATAGAAATCTTCAGTAGGATAAGTTTTCCATAGGAATTACTAATTGAATGAAGTGCCAACTTCATGTCAGACCTGCTGGGGAGAAACATCTAAAGACACCTCCTATCATCCCCAAACTGGCTTTGTGGAGACATTAAACTCTACATTGAAGACTATGCAATGGGAATTTGCAGAACAGCTGAAAAGGGAGTGGGGCAAGTATTTGCCACATCTGTTATTTGTGCACAGGGAGTACTGCAGGGCTCTAAATGTTTTCCCCCTTTGAGTTATTATAGAGGCATAGGGTAAGGGGGCCTTTAGATTTAATTTGAGACGAGTGGGAAGATGAGAGTGAATCTCACAAAAAGTCTGTTGTGGCCTAAGTTCTCAACTTTCAGACAAGACTTAAGGAACTCATAGGTTTAGCTCAAGAGAGCAGTGGCTCAACAACAAAATAAGGTGTGGTATGCCAGGAATGCTTGAGCTTGAGAGTATGCTGAGGGACAGAAGGTGATGGTACTTGTTTCTGTTAGACATAACAAGTTACAAGCAGCTTGGGAGGGACCTTTTGAAGTGGTGAAGAAAATCAATGAAGTGAACATGGTAAATTTGGTAGGTAGGAGACAAGGGCACAAAATGTACCATGTGAATATAATGAAACCTGACAGGAAGTCCCTAGTGTTGAGCATTTGTAGTAGATGGCAAGAAAGGTCTGAAAGGGATATGGTAACTTATCTTTTTGATGAGGCTAGGATTGACACCTCTGTAGAAGAGATCATCATATCACTGCAGTTAAGTCCTAGACAAGCCTGGGAGATAAAAACAGTATTTCAGGAATTTAGGGATATGTTTACAAGGAAACCTTGGTGTATTGACTTGGTGCAGCACCATGTAGACTCAGGGCATCAAAAACTTATTAAGCAGATTCCTTACAGAGTACCTGAGAGATTGCTGCAGATTCTGAAAGAAGAAATAAGGGAAATGCTAGAACTGGGGGTAATTCAAGAGTTTAACAGTCCTTGTGCTTTCTCAGACATGCTAGTGCCAAAGAAGGATGATATGAGGTGGAGTCTAGGATTGCAAGCAAATGATATGACCATACAGTGTCCCAGTGCAGTTAATAATGTCTATGCAAATCAGTTGCCCAGGAGAGAAGTGGGTTGATATTCCCAGGTAGATCCATTTTTCTCAAGTGTTGGTTTTCAATAATCACTTGAAAAACACATGTTTGAGTCATAATGGGGACAGAAATGTGAAGAAACTGAAAATACCGTCAACTGTGTTAGCATGTCTGTCAAGAGATTCATGCATATTCTTACATTAACTTGTATTGTATGCCTGCATACCTGCTTGTGAAAATGTAAATAAGTTTAAAATATTGAGTCTTTTCCTGTTTAAACAGAATGTTTAAAGAATCTGTCATTGCTTTGACACAGTTCTAACTATGCATGTTTGAAAAGGACATTCTAAAGTACAAACTGTGGAGAATCAGCTGAGCAGTGAGTGATGTCATTGGAATGCTCCTGGTTGCTAGGAGATTGTTTAAACAGCTGATTGACAGAAAAATAATTTCTTTTAAACAGCTGACTGTTATATTTTGAAATTAGACAGTTGAGATAGTTGAGATTGGTGAAGAAGACAGTTGATATTTAGAAGCTCTGGAGTTTGTCAAGTACTGAGCAGTCAATGAACACCAAGAAAAACAGAACTCACCAAGAAAACTGCAAGCTTGCCTTGGCCTTGCTATTTTATCTTAGAGTAGATCAGGGACAATATTTCTTTAGTTAGATCAGGAAAGTTTAGTTATTAAGCTAGAGTTTTTCTTGAATAATGGACTACTATCCTACCGTTCAATATACATTTCTGGTGATTGAATTATAATGTTTACTGAGAGCTATTGATTTTCAATTTTGTAATCATTTTTACTTATTATTAAATGTTTATTAAATGTTTTTCATTACTTTACACTGTGGCTGGACACCAGTGTTTTCTTTAGAGATTAGATAGTGCTTGTACCTGTTTGATGCTCCCCATGTCACCCAGAGACCTGGCTGTTCTGGTCACAGCTAACATTTATTTTGATAATTAATTTTCATAACTGGACACCCTTTTTGAAGGGCATGAAGACCCTCTGATTGGTGGCAGCATTTCTGTATTTATTTTGTGAAAGAGACACTGCTGGAAATCTGTGTCAAGCTTTTGGATGTGTGAGATTTTGTGTGTGAGTGTATCAGAAGTCTTAAACTGGGACACTTTGTAGTGAAGTGTGTATTAAGAAAAATACATTTGGGTGGATAGAAATATATAGTCCAGTCCCAGAGAAAATAGACAGTGTTCCTTTTGTGCTCTTAGGGAAAATTGCGAAATATTCCTTTTGTTTAAGTGACAGTCTCATATTGGAGTCAGTAGTGAGGACTGAAGCTCCTTAGTTACTGACCCAGGATAGTAAGGGACATCATTTAATTGTTGGCAGTCTGGTGGGATATAGCCACACGTCACATTAATTGGTGGCAGTCTGGTGGAATATAGCCAGACATCACAGGGGTTGAGCCTGAAATTAGTCAATATTAATTAATGCACTACCAAGTTAAACAATCTAATTAAATAAACTCTTGAAAATACAGATATCTGCATATTTACTGAGACATGGTTTCAACACATCAATACCTTTCCCACAGTTTAGGGTTTTGATGCCTACCACTCCTTCAGACTCAACACGAAAAATTATTGTTATTGGAGGTGTATCCCCATATCCCTAAGAAGTAAGTTCACCTCTAGACTCTCACAACAGGACAATGACTTTTAAATCCTGCATATCCTTCTGATGGTTAAGAAAAAATGTATCACATTATAACCAACTACTTTATCCCTTCCATGACACCTGCAGCTCACAATGCTTATCAAAACAAACTGGCATCTCTCCATGTTGAAACCAACATTGTTCCCTTGGAAGACTTTAAATATCCTTCCATTAATGTCAAAATCTACAACAAGACAAGTATGCACAAAGGTTCCTCAACTTCATTAATACCAGCTCCTTTGACCACCTTTTCCAAGTCCCAATGATGAGTCTGAAAATAAGGGACATGGTGCTCACCAATATAGCCCCTGTAATGTTCAGCACATACATTTATTACATCACTGGTTAAATCTGACCATTGTGCACTTATACTCATTACGTGGGTAAAACCTGATTTAAAACAAAACCCTTCAGTTTTTAGAGATAACTCTAAGGCAAACCTACTCAAACTATTTGATGACCTGTTGAAGTTTTATGCCCATCTCTAAACATGCATTGAGGTATCGGTCCCCATAAGACATAAATAGAATGCCAAATTCAGGAATAAATTCATATGGTGAAAATCCAGTGTCAAACAAAGTATACAATAAGGGGAATAAACTTAACAGTTTGTAAGAGCAAACAATACCATACATCTATAGGGCAACTCATAAAGATAAACAAAGAGCCGTGGAATAAAATCAAATCCTCCAAATGCAAGTATGAATTTAGAAATATCACCTATGCTAAAAACAAACACAAGGATTTGTCGAGCTATGTCAGAAACATTAGAAGCATTGCCCAGCAATGCTCAGTTAATACATAAAACAATGAAACAAAATAAACCAATTAACATGACAGCAACACATACTCACCCTCTGAGGGCTTCGCCAACATACTAGCAGACAAAATCAGCTCAAACTTTATTCCCATATTCCTCCCTAACTTTCCACAGCATATTAGTATGGCCACAAAACCTCCTGTGATCACTTCTAAACAAGTTCTGTCCAAGGCCAAAAATGTTAGCTGCATGGGTCTGTATAAAGTGCCAGTCTGTCTTCTTCCCAGCACCAAACTTTATCTGGTAGACTGAAACCACTGTCAAGGCTATAACAATGTAAAAAAAAAACAACCAGCTAGTAATCCAAAACAGATTTATTAAAACTCTGATGTCTCTGCCAAAGCCTTCAAGGAGTAAAACAGAATACAAACCACTTGCCTTAAATTAAAAACACTTAACACTCAATTAAATATTTAAATAAGCATTCTCTAATGACATTCTTCATTTAACTCTCTAGGGGACAGAGTATCAAATTTTAAAATATAAATAGATTCTTTAAACAACAATTGTTTCTTTATATATGTCACTTCAAACCTAGATGCTTTTACTTTGTCTGGTAGACTCTCTAGAAAGCCTTTTCAGTCTCAGTATCACCAATGGATTTGTGCTAGAGAGATGGAGAACTGCTGTGATCATCTCACTCCAGAAAGGGGACCCACTACTGATCCTGTAAATTATAGACCTATGAGCCTGATCAGTCTTATCTCTAAGGAAATGAAATGCATCATTATGGAACTTATTAACAAAGGCATGCATCTGAAGTGTTTTTTCCTGGGCCTCTGCTGAAAATGGGCTCTGTCCCAGTCAGACTTTCCTGGTAAATAAATGTTAAACAAATGATAAATAAAAATAAGACACAGGCAGTGTAGAAGCCATGGACCCAACCAGTTTAGATTTGTCAAAGGCAGATCATACCTCCTAAACCTGGTTTCACACTGCCTCCATGTACTTGGCCAAAGCTTTTGATACCATCTACATTCTGGCATAGTTGGTAAACAAATCCAGCTAAATGTTAAATCCTGCAGGTTCATATGTTCATATTAGGCTAACTGCCCTCATGGGCCATTTTAAGCTTAATCAGTTATCATATGTGAGAATCAAACCCTGCACCTTGTGTCTCTAAGGTACACATCTTGACCATTATGCAAGCCTCTCTCCCCTGGATAACTAACTAGCTTACAGTCAGAATAAAGTGTATTAAGGTTGGAGGCACACTCTCATCAAAAAGAGTAGTTACTAGCAAATGTGCCCCAGTGATCGGTCGTGGGACCACTCCTCTTTGGTAGTTACTTCTCTGATGTCAAGGCTGGCATTAAAAGCTTGTGACTGACCAGGTTTGAAGATAACTGAGAACTGTCAAAAATCCCCCAACATACCTCTAAATATTCTTGTAGAGCCTAACACACTTAAAAAAATGGTCCCTGGATTATATCCTTAAGCCAAATGACAAGAAATGCAGCACCGTATCCTTTGGCAAACTTAGGTACCTAGGCTTCAACCATATAGGTGACACACCTTTGAAAATGGACTTAGTCATCAGGGACCTGATCAATGTAATCACCATATGTCCACCATTATTAGGGAACCCTTTTATATAGCCAGGCTAACCATGATGGGTATATCTTCTAAACCCAGGTATATCGTCATCCAAATTGAAAGACTGCAGCATTTTTTCACTAAGAAAATCAACAGCATGTCCTCCTTGAGCTACACATACTTCCATAAAAAACTCTCTCTCACTCTCTTTTCTGTTTCCTGTAGACTTTTGAGAGGGGACCTCTGTTTGGTCTACAGAGACTCAAAAGATCAGGTCCTGATCCAAAGAATCCCTCTCAGTGGTGTACCACAGGGCTCAGTCCTGGGCCCACTCTTGTTTGGCATCTACTTTTCCGAAGTACAAGCAAACACAGGAGGGTTATGGCTGACAAAGTTTGCAGATGACTGCAAACTGGGCGCCATAGTAGAAAACACATCTGACACAGATATCCTTCAGAAGGGTCTCACAGAAACGGATAACTGGTGCCAGAGCCATGGCCTAAAGTTAAATGCCAAAAAATGCATAGTCATACCCTTCGGGAAAAACAAGGTACCCCTAGCTACCAAATAGGTGGCAATCCACTGAGCACAGAAGAAGTTATCAGGGACCTGGGGACCCAGGTCATTCGACACCCATGTAGCTAAAGTAGTTAGGAAGACCTTCTACATTGCCCACCTTATCATGAAGGGATTCTCATCTAGATCAAGGGAGGTCATAGTCTCCCTATACTCATCACTCATCAGACCAATGATTGAGTACAATGCCCCATTCGGAATGTATCTGACCCGACACTTGCAGCAGCTGGAGAGGCCACAAAAGTTCCTCACCAAAAGGATAAAGGGTCTCAAACATCTGTCCTATGCTGCCCGACTGAAAGAACTCCAGCTCTATTCAGTCGCTTACCGCTTGCTCAGAGGTGACCTTTGCCTAACATACAAGGCCATGTCAAACCCAGATTTGATGAATATGCTGCACCTCAAAAATCTAGATCCATCAGAGCCACAAGGGCGGGAGACTTAAACCTCGACACGGCTATTAATAGGACATGCTGGAGGGATAGATTCATCACCCAAAGACTCCCTATGCTGTGGAATAAAATCCCGGTATATGTGAGGCAGAGCACCTCGCTGGCCTTGTTCAAGAGAAATCTTGACCAATGGATGGGAGATCGCAGATATACCCCAGGGATTACCTCAGTGTCACTGCTCGACAGAGGCACAGCAAAATAATGGGTATAGTTCCCCATACTAAAGGGGTGGCGTAAGCCACAAAACTATGGGCTAGGCTTGTAAATGCCCTCGGGCAGATAGCCTAGTATGAACCTATGAACCTATGTGACCTCTTGCATATTCACAAAACAGATACCACGGTAAACACCCACTTGAGAGGTCTAAACTTCTACTGAAATAGAAATTGGATCTATTGGTGAGATATATACCTATCACAAAGAATCCCTCTTATATGGAATAGACTTCTCTTGTATGTAAAGCAAAGTAACTCCTTGCCCCTCTTTAAGTGAAACATAGATGAATGGATGGGTGGTTGTAAACTCAGCCTGGGACTAGCTCCCCAATCTCTCATTGAAAGTGTTGAAACTAGGTATAAATTACTCTTCCCTAGGAAATCCATCACTGGAAGGGATCTAAAATAGGTATTAATTCATGAAGATGGGTAACTACAAATCTGGGATCTTGTGGCTAGCTTACAAATGGTCCTTCAGGTCAATAGCCTAGTATTTACCTCTGAACCAGTGAACCTATAAGTACGAGCAAGGTGCTTTTTTCAGAGTTATACAAAAATTTAGGAGGGAAGAAGAACTATTTGAGTTGAATAGACTAGCAATATGGGATACTTACAAAGGCAAACATATCTGACTCAGATTAAGAAAGAAAACGTTAACCCATTTTGGGGGTAACAAAGTTAAATATAATGAAACTATGATACAGTCATATGATATGGTCATTCCAAAATGAGAAAGGAAGACTTGCTGGGCAAAATGATAAGATTATGAAAGTGACGTAATAGTATCTTATGAATATGTATAAGGAAGACAGAGTTGAAGATAGTTTAAAACAGGAGTGACATGTATTTCAGAAGGTATGAAAGGAAAATCACAGAAAGCACTAGCAATGACAAAATGAGGATGTATGAAAAGAAGAGACACCCTGAATGGAGAGACAAAGGATGATAAGAGTTATGATAGGAAAAAATTATGAAATCTGGAAAATCCATTCCATAATAGAGGTGCACGATTTAGTAAAATAAATAAAAGATGGTACTATAGTATTCACCACATTGGAGGCACTAACATTGTAACACAAGCTGTTAAAAAAGGAATGTTGGAATTGTATGACCAAAAGTGAGACCAAGGTGAGGTGGTAGGAAGGATGGAGTATGTAAAGGGGACTATAGACAAATCTTAAGAGGCGCAATGGAAGAAAGAGGTGGCAACAAAAAGCAAAGATATAAAGTGATATTTGAGATGCTGAGGGAAATGGAAGAGGAAGCAGCCATCAAGGACATTTAGGGAAAGTTAGAGAGAATGTAGGGATGAAGTCCAACAAAGAGAAATAGGATAAGGTAGTAAAGGTGTCACATAAACTGTAATAAATATATGGAATAGGTGAACAGATCCTAAGAATACTTCACAGATAGTATCCTACCAGAAAGTGGTTAGAAAATGAGAAGTGGAAAAGATAGACCAGGAATACTCCACATGTGACTGGATTTAGGAAGAATAAAAAAATTATTTGAAAAAAGGGGGGCATGTTAATGAGCATTATGTATACTGGAAATAAATAAAGAGGGAAAACATGGGAGGAGAGAGAGCTAGGACTGCAAAGAATGTTAACAAGAGACATTACATTTACCTTTACATTTTCAGAAGATAGCATTGATTATCTAGACATAACCTTGTCAAAAGATAAAGATAATAATACATTTGTGTCTAAGGTATACAGGAAGGCTATGTTTTCCATCAGTTATCTGGAATTCCAGAGCAATCATCCTAGGTTTACCAAAAGGAATATTCTTAAAGGACAACTTGTTAGGGCAGCCAGGATGTGCTCCAACTTTGATCCTTTTAAATTGTAAGTTAGTAAAATTATGGACACGTTTCAAGAGAGGGGATATCCTGAATCTTTCGTACTTGACACTGTCGAGGAGGTGTCCTCTGGGTGGGGAATAAAATATAAACCACTTCTAGGTGATAAGAATTTTGCAGACACTTTTAATAGTAAGATAAACTCAACACAAAACTATAATAGGAGAATGGTGATCCCATTTGGTGCAGGAGCAAGGGAAATTAAGGATATAATGACAAAGAATTGGGCTATTTTCAAAGGAAATCCCAAATTGATGAAGTTATAGGTTATGAACCACATTTTATTTGCAAAACAGGTAAAAACTGTAAGTACCTATTTGAATATGATACGATTGTAGTTTTCCCTTATGTTACGGGTACAACCCTATGTGGAACATGCAAGCAATGTCCCTATATATTGGTTGGGCAAAGTTTTAACCTTCAAGGTATACCCTTTTCTATTAAGTTAAAGAATGGTAATTGTAATACCAAAGGTTTAGTCTATATAGCGATATGTGACAAATGTGGCTTTTATTATGTGGGAAAGACTGAGAGGCAATTAAAAAAGAAAATTTATGAAGATCTTTATGCCATTTTGAAAGCCAGTTCTAACAACTCTTTGTTTAAACATGCTTTGGTGTACCAGGGTTTTACAAATTTTTGTTTTGGCATTTTAGAAGTGGTCCCTTATAACCCCAGGGGCAGTTTGTGCGAACTAGAGTTAGAAATTAAGGAGTTACAGTGGCAAATAAAGTTAAATGGTACAAACTCGCCTGGAATTAATGAGAACCTTTCCATTCTCCCCATTTTAAAGAAGAGGGTGTTAGATTTGTAAGAGATGGTTATACTATTTTTGTTGTTAATAAGTTAAAATGTAGTCTTACTAATTCTTTGTACAATAATAACACATTTTTGGCAATTAAGGGTAGGCAATACTATTGGTTTAAATGTATTTTTATGTGATTTTAAATATTCTTATATGTTATTAAGTTTGAAAGGCAGTCTGTAAGTTTTATATTTTAAGATTTTCGGAAGTTTTCTTTAAGAAAATAATTGATTAATTGTTTAATGGGTGTGACTTTGTTATATAAGTTATAGTTTGGAGCATTTTACACATTCTGAAAAAGTCCTATTTTGTAAGGACAAAAGTGCTTGACGTATTTGGTGATTAATAAACTTTTTTGACGGGTCAATTATTTTAAAGATTCATTTCATTCTTCTGCTTTTAAGGTCTGTCTGTGGCTTTTTTTGTATTATATCAGAGGTTAAATGTGTTATAGCCAGGAAATACATACACAGGCACATACCTCTCAACTGCCCAGATTGTCACAGAATGTCCAGATTTTTGCCTCAATATTTCAGTCTGCTCCTCATAAAATTTTGGTTTTCTGGCAAACCACTGAGATGATCTGAGGAATGAAATTAGTAAAGAATGTTGTACATTTGAATTTCAGAAGTATCCTTTAGAAAATCCATTTTAATACATACCCTATTATTCTAACAACTTTCTGAGATTATAACAGCAATACTTAAAATCTATCACTATTTTTGGGCATTTGTACCCCTTCATGGCAGGCTTGGTCCAGATTTCTTGGGCTTAGAGGTTGAGAGGTATGCACAGGCAGAGGGTGGCCAGAAATGAACTGAAGAGAAAATTTGTTACCATTACAAGGATAAAATGAAAGGGGTAAGCAAGACAATGAAAAGAGTAGAAAAAGGTGTGGCCCTACTATGGACTCAAAGCTGCCATTAATAGACCCACAAAGACAAAACGATGGTAAAACTAAGGGTACGTGGAGGGAATCAGCAGGTGCCAAGAATCAGGAATAGATAACTTATAGTGATATCAGGTATCAGGTGGATGAGAACTGTGCATGTATGGAATTAGGTCTCTAAATTAAAAAACATACAATATACTTTAGTAACCATGGTGTGATACTGTATGATATAACTCGCTTTACAACTAGTTGTTTATTTATATTTAGATGTGTGTGTGTGTGTGTGTGTGTGTGTGTGTGTGTGTGTGTGTGTGTGTGTGTGCACGTGTGTGTGCACGTGCGTGCATGTGTGCCCAGTTATATGTGCATATGTAAGGTTCCATACAATGCCACCAAAATTAATTTTGTACATTTATTTCATTGCAGTCTAATGTAAATACTTCTAGTACATCCACAAATGTTTAAAATAACTTACAAAGCTGACACAAAAGGTAAAGAAGGGTTACAGAACAGAGATGAAGGAAAATTATAAAGCAGGCTTACTTCCATAATTCTGAAATTACAAAATAGACTGTGACATGGTTATCACATATTTTGATACTTTGAAATTACCTCTAACTAATAGAATAATGATATATTATATACTAAAAAGTAGATATAAGTATATTTATTCATTTTCCAATACCTGCTTTATGCTATTAAAGGTTTTGGGGCACCTGTCTATGGTCTTTGTAAGATAGAAACACAGTCAAATACATGCAGACACATACAAACGCATGCACACACACATATACACATACACATGCATGCACTCCTGCACACAAATGCACACGCACACACACACACACACACACACACACACACACACACACACACACACACACACACACACACACACACACACACACACACACACACACACACACACACTCACACATGCACACTTACAGGCAAATTAGACAAAGCCATATGTAGGCCAGGGAAAGGGATGATGTTTGTAGAAGAGGTGTCGATTGGCTCTTACAAACATAGCTATAGCTAGCAATTGTTGAAGAGCAAATAAAATGTAGCCCCTCTTGCATACGAGGCAAAAAAACAAAACAAAGAAAAAAACAATGTATTTCTTTTCCGTTAAACTGTAGGAAACTGCTTAACAAGCTGTTTGGTCAACTTAAACCATATGTGAAGTGCTAAAGTGCTTCAGTCCTGACTGCATATTACTTTGTGCCAGTTGGGTGACTTCTCCACCTCACCTTATCTACCCCTCTGCCTACAAATCAATGGTACAATGACTTGTTTGGTAGTTAGGCATAAGCGCAGTATTGACTGCATAAATAATTTGCTTGCACTATATACAGTCAGACAATGAAAATATGCAGAAACTTGGAAACATAACAACTGTTTGGAGGATTTGTTTTTCTTCTTCAACTCCGGTTTGGTGGCGCCAGTTGGGTGTAATTGCGCAGGGTGCCAATTTACCTAGCTAAAACTTAGCCTTGCTAGTTCATCTATTATATTTTTGGGAAGTGCAAAACAACTGAAGAGTGAAGTAAAACAATACTCACACAGACTCGGGGAACATAGATAGACTCATCTCTCTAAGGAACTCCTGCTGAGAAATGAAATAGAAAACAAGTGCTGTGTGGAAACAACACTAAGCTCTGCTCCACTATGCCACTCAAACACTTATTGTCTTGAACATTTGGGGATGGGAACATGGAGATAAGTATCCTCAACATGTAAGGTTCAGAGGTACAGTAAGTATTAAATATGCTTGATTGAGTTGCTTTGTCTTTATGATGCTCATGAGATTTGTGAGCTCTAAAATAGCCTTCACTCATTTTCCATCTTTGGTTTCAGATAAAAAAAGCTTGAAAAAAATCCCTGCATGCCTTTGAGAACAGCACTAGTGTGATAGTTTTGGTGAGCCTATATAAGTGAAGCTGATGTTATGTGGAACGTGGTATAAGCTACAGAGCTCTAGTGGAACAAAAATATATAATATAGAAACTGTAATAACAGTTTACAACACATATTCTTCAGTTTATATTTAAGGTATCAGTTCTCTGTAAATAGAAAAAAAAAACTTCTTCCAAAAGTTGAAGATCTGTGGCAGGCAGAAAGTTCTCAACCTCTCAGTACAAGAAATCTGGACAAAGCAGAAATAATGGAAGGACGAGGGCTCAAAAATAGGGACAGATTATACATATTGCTCCTATAAACTTAGAAAGTTTCTAGAATAACAGATTTTGAATTGCTTTGTATTTTCTGAAGAATTTGAAGTCTGAAAGCCAAATGTCTGTCATTATTTAGAATTATTTAGTTATCTTAATCTTCAATGTTTTGCCAGAAAACCACACATTTTATAAGGCAAAAATCTGGACAGTCTGTGAAAATCTATACAGTTGGGAGGTATGGGCAGACATCAACATGAGGTTTAACTCTGCAAGAGAGAATTTTAAGGACTGTCTTCCTGTTGGGAGACAAGCTGCTGCAGCACTCACTTTATTCCTACTCTTGAAAACTTCAGAATTAGACACTAGAATTATATTTCTTCTTGTACTGCTTTGTCTTGATCTCTTTTCAGTGATAAGCCAGTTTATGGTGGGGTAATTCCTGGTGTATTTAGGAATTGAATTGTGAAACACTGTCATTATATTCTCCATAGTTTTATCATATTTTTCTAACTACTTAATTGTTTTTTTAACTGTTTAACCATTTATTTTCCAAGAGCAAACCAAACAACTGACTCTTAAAGGAAAACTCCACCGTATAATGAAAAAAAAATCTGTTTTTTTTTACTGTATTTATTTCTTGACCTATTTTAACACATCAAAATCATTCTAAGTGTTTTATTTGTAATTTTAGTCTGTTTTCCAAAACATGGCTACAAATGGGGCTTGATGTGTCAACGTGATCTTGTTCTCCCTCAACCCTTTCTCTTTCCCATAATGCTTTGTATGAATCGTGCCAGACATAAGGAAGAAACTTTGAATTCCCATGGTATTAGCATATAATAGGATGTGTGTGAGTCACTGTTATTTTCTTTACCTTCTGTAAAAGGATTGCTTCTTTTCTGTCTCTAATCACCCTCATTTATGTTTGGCAAGGACCTTGTTTTACACTATAGTTAGAAGTTATCCAGCTACAGACAGAAAAGTAACTAAATTGCAGGCCTTTGTTCAGGGTTTTTTTTGTAGTCTAAGAGGAATCGATTCTGCAAGGGTCTCTCAGTGCAGTGACAGTTTTAACACCTCTGCAGTAGTGTGGGGGAGGGGACTCTCAATTCCTCTTGAGCTACAAAAGAAAACACTCATCAGCACAGGCATCTAGAATGCCATTCGAAATGTACTTTCATGAAGTTTAATATACTGCTGAGTAAACATCTTCTAGGAGTCATCAGGAAGAAAATGTGCCTCTAGTAAGATTGTTTCTAGTGAATGGTGAAAGTGCAATTGAGTGAGAGCACTCACTAGGATTGCAGCTGTTCAAAAAGTAAAGCACTGTGCATCATAGGTATGGTACTATAGAACATATAGGAAAACAATGGAACCACTTGCCCTCTGACCTTACCACACTTCCATCCTTCTCTCTCGTCAAGCAAAGTCTTAAGGCATACCTTAAAAATCACTGGCTATGCCCTTGCTGTTACCCAGACTGATCCTCTGGACTTCTCATTGTCATCTCTTGGCCTCCCACTCTCCTACTCTCTGTCCTATATTCTCCCCTAAATTAGAAGGTACTTAAGTAATCTCTAGTACTTGACAACAATTAGATATCTTGTCTGCTGAGCTATCAATGTACCCTGTTGGTAGTATTCCCTGCCTCTTAATTAATATACCCTCCTTTTTCTTCTCTCCCTTCCTTTTTTCTAATAATATGTCTAGCATATAATCCTTAGGAAAAGTAACTGTCTGCATAAACTAGATTTACCAAAGTTTTAAAGGTATTTTTCTAATAGTGTCTTGGGATTGCCCTAGACTTACATGCTGTAAAATGTTCTGTAAATGTATGATGTATCTAGTATAGTATGTCTTTTTGTCTTCCTAGAATTTAAAAGCTAATTCCTTTTTGTCTATTTTAAACCTTTTGGTGTGGTGGTGGTATGTTTTACAATTGGAGCTTTTCTCCTCGGGCCTCTGCAGAAAATGGAAATATATCCAGCTGGACTAGCCCGGTTAACAAATGTTAAATAAATAAAATAAATAAATGATTTGCAAATTTTATGGAAAAGAGATGATGTTGTATCAAATGAAATGCAGTAGACAGCCCAGAATAAAAGGAAGAGCAACAAAGCAAAACTGCTAACAAAGCTGTAGAAGAATAGAGCAAAAGTGAGAGTGAGTGAAAAGCAGAGAGACAGAGTGATTGAGTACAAGATTGAGAAAGGGAAGAAAAGAAATAGGGGAGAGAGGGAAAGAGTGGGAGAGAGAGAAAGAAGGAGAGAATGAAAGATCAGCAAAATGAAAGAGAAAGTCAAAAAGATATTAAAGCTGAAACACGAACTGTGGTGGCAGTGCTGCAAATTCATATCATAAAAGCTTGCCATAATAATATACTACAAATGTGGGGATGTGTTGTGCTCCACGGGTTCTCTGATTTTGTCACAATGGATCTTGGATTTCCTTCAAGCTATACCAAAAGATTGTAGCCTCTTCAGGATTTCAAAACATTACACCAAGCCACCTACATCCAAACATGCTTTACATTATAAATCAGATCTAAAGTTAATGCATTGTATGTTGCAGGAATAATTTGTTAATTCTACGTCAGCAGCAGTAATTCACCACACAAACAGAAGAATTATTTACATTTGTTTCAGCTTTCTACTGCTTAGCTCTAGCCTGTCAATTATATAACTTCATCATCTATTTTCCATTTGCACTTCATCAGATTCTGTCAGGTAAACTACCTAAAAGTCAATATTTTAAGTATGTAGAGTATTCATGCCTGCATGGGCCTTCCAGAAAAGAAACTATTGCCTCCCCGAGGAAGCTGGCCTTACAATTTAAGAAATGCTAGACTAAACTAAGCAAAATAAATTCAAAGGAGTATGCAAGAGTGCTCAGCTGAAGTCCTACCACAGACGAGAAAGAAAGAGCAATTGTTCAAGCTTTGCTTGATGAGTGTCATAAAAATATATTGCCTGGTGAGGGGGTTTGACCTTGATCATGTTATAGTTTGAAACACATGTGCCCTCAGCACTAATCATCTTGTTGAATAAAATCCCTTCTCATTCATTTACATGACACATGATCTAATTCTTGAGAACAACAATGCCATTGTCGTGCTAATTGAAAACTCAGGGTAGGGAGCCAGAAGAAATCACTTGTCTGATTGCTGAAGGTCCCAGAGAAAGGGATTTGTTCTCCACACCTGCACATACTCCATAACAGTAACATTGTTACCAACATCTGGGTTTAATCAGTCAGGGGGCCATGATAGCCAGCTCCTGTGACATGTAAATTTACACTGCATTAACTGTTAAAGCTTTGCCTTTTCTGTTTAAAGACAAGATAGATTCATGGCTCCACAGAGTCTAACAAAGCAGACTTAAGTCTCTACAGAAATAGTTTAAACAATGACTATTTCATATAGACCCCCTCCCCCCAACACTTTTACATGTGCTGATATAGATTTAGCTTTTGAATATTTCTTGGTCCCTTTTAATTTTAGGTGAGCAATATACCAAAACAGTGGCTTCATTATGAACAAAGGTATTTGCACATGCGACTCATTTCAAGATAAAAGTCTGACAGGTTTTGACAGGCTCTGCATAAACTTCATGTGGCTATTATTAGAACAAAAGCATACTGTGGCACACTTCTCAGTAAAACACTTGTCTTCTCTTAACTTATTGGAGAGAACTACAGTTAGCTTCAATCTAAAAGCCATTTAGTTCATTCATCTGGTAATCGTACTAATGTTTGTAGCTATACTGACAGGCATGCTTATATTACTTTTGTAGCAGACCATATCCCACGGAATTAACTTGGAAAATTATAAAGTTGTTTTTATTATAGACTGGTTTAATGACAAAAGCAATATTTCGGTTTGCAGAAATTTGAATGGCTCTATACGTATGCTCTTATTGTAATAAAATAATTTCTTGCTGAAAGTCTACTCATTGTAATAATGTAACAGGCTATATGTCTGTGGTTAAAAGTTGGAGCAAAACTGACCATAGAGTAACAGTTCAAATAAAGTGTACACAGCAAGAGCTTCATCTATTTTGGTTAAGCAGTTTTACACATTTTTGAGGTATGGGATCAAGCTATGTGCAGTCATCATAACCTTGTTGTAGTGTGAGAGGAGACATGAACTGCATGCCTTAAGTAAGCAAAGAATTACACATTTTTAGTTAAGTGCCTCGTGGGTGATGCATGCAAATATCCATGACCAAAGGCAGACTGGCAAGAGTTTAAGTAGAACTACGGGGTCCCAGTAGGCCTTGCAGCAACCCATAAAGGCCAAAACTGCAAACCACAGACATATGTTTACCTTTATGCAGGGATTTGCTGCTGTTCTCTTAGATGGGCACAAGAGGTCAGCCAGCATTATATTTATCGTTTACTGTTTCATTCTGAAAAGAATGGATATGAATTTTCCATGATCCTCCTTAGAGTAAGTTAACCAAAATCTAGAATTGTTTGATACTCATACTGCTTATATTACAACTACTGAAGTTTTTCCACTGTAAATTTTACTAGCTTGTTGTTTGCATTATATTTAAATTGCTATCACTTTAACATGCATTTCTTGTTTACACTGTATTTGTGCAAATATCCTTACAGTGTATTATTACACCTAGGCTATGCCTGAAATTGGTCCAATTGGATCACCGTTCTACTCAAATCTAAATAAATACATAAACACCATGTTAATGTTATTTAGTCTTTTTCGACTTTTCCTAGGTTAAGCATCAAATCCACAGCAGTGGCATACTGGACTGTTGGTTTCCCTGTGTTGCCTAGCCATCACACTCATATGACGGACAGGTAGTAGTGGCAATAGCAGTAGTGCCAAGTCCTCTCTCTGTCTCTCTCCAGAGGCTACCTTATGGAACCCTTGTCTTATCTCCCAGCTGTAAGTGTTAGAGGCAACTAAAAAAAAGGTGATTGTTGCTGCCTCAGGATTTTTACCATTGTGCCTTCAGCCCTCATGTTGTTGGCTAGAGACCACAGTGCAGTGATCTGCTAAACTAAGCCTGACACAGATGCATGCTTCTACATACCTGTGCTGCTCAGATGGAGTATAAACACTCCTCAACTACACTCATGTTGCATGGAGCTTCAATTTATGGCCTTTATCCAGGTGGCACTTCTGCACCAAACCAACATCCTTTCTACTTGGATAGTAGAGCTAAAATGCATCTCTTGCTGCTACCTTTCTCCCAGGTTGAGTCTTCCATTACTATGAACATTACTCAGTCCGAGAGTACATGGTTAATAATTTGGGATTTCTCTCTCTCTGTACCAAAGACCTTGCTTTATGGTTGGTTATACTTTTTTCACTCAGGCCCTTTTCTACTTCTCTTTAACTAAAAGATATAAAGATATGTGGTCCAAACCTCTGAATATTCAGATTTTCACAGACTGTCCAGATTTTTGCCTTATATTTTTTGGTCTATTTCTTATAAAATGTATGTTTTTCTGGCAAATTACTGAGGACTAAAGTCACTAAATAATGGCAAGACATTTGAGTTCCAGATGTCATACCCTTCATAATGCACACTAAGACAAACCTGTTATTCTAGCAACTTTTTAAGTATGTAAGAGCAATATTTAAACTCTGTTCCTATTTTCATACCTTTGTTCCCCCATTATTTTTGTCTTTGTCTAGACTTCTTCAGCTAAGAGGTTGAGAGGTATAATACAAGTAAACAAAAGAAGGGCTTTATTAAAATAAACTAATGAGTGCCTGTAGCGTTTATTTGAATACTGACAAATAATAACTCCAGAATATACTATATTCAAAGTATAGAGAACACCTTATATAGCCTGCTTATTTATACTTACAGGAAGTGTCATGAATGCAAATGTGTTTTAAAGTTAATGAATCATTGTAGGCAAACCAACAAAATTTCCAGTTCTAAAAGAAGTGAAGTACACGTCCTTGAGAAACTTGAGATCACAACATCTGAACTAGTTTGTAACTTTATAGCACACAACACAAATGTGCTAACTCACTTTGCTTTGTCTTTGTTACCAACATTTAGAATTCCATCCCACCTGTTATTAGAGCAGAATCTAAACTGATCACCTTCCTAACTAAACTAAAACAGTTCCTCACCACAAAAAGATAATGCGACTGTATGAAGTCAGGATTTCTATTACATATATTATTTTCTCCTTGTCATACCCTGATCATCAGAATATAAAATCACTTGTCCTAAACTCTTTTGCTATCTTGTCCTTGTCTGCTGCCCTCCTTTTTAACCTATACTGCCCTCCTATATGCTCTTAATTTCTAAACTACTCACGTTTCTTCATGCTGAACTACAAAATCTCTAACTTTTAATAATATGCTTGCAGAAAATTCACCCACCCTCTACGTTTCTGTAACCTGGTATCTAGTTTAATACATACTGTTAAGTTTTTATGCATATCCTTGTGCCTAGTCATGTTATTATTTTGCAGTTTTTTGTGTTTCAGTATTTATTTTTATATTTACCTGTCCATTTAGTCTAGTTACCTGCACTCTGTAATACTAGATTAAGAACTGTATGTTTTTCCTTATTATTCTACTCTCATTTTCAACATTGCGCTGTCCTGTATGCTTTATTATTATTCTGCTAACTATTTTACCACTGTAAGGAAGTTTTCTCCCTGAGACTTAATTTAAAAGGGGCAATTATGCTGAAATAGACCACCTCTTCAACAAACTATATAAATACATAAAAATAAATAAATAAAGTTAAGCACACTGCAAGATGCCATATCATGGTTATCATAGCATTCTACAATCTGACACCATTACTGATATCATATGTCTGTTGTTGTTTGTTCAGAGGTATAAATCAGATTAATTCAGTTAGGCTTAGTGCAGACTGCTATCAAAGAGTATAGGAATAGCCAGCACAAGCTTAGTGTTAGAGTAAGACAAATATAGAGAAGTGGAAAATGTAGAAGACAGTACAGCATATTAGCTCACTGGACAAGGTATTGCTTTGTTAAGCCAAGGTCTCAAGTTCAGTCCAATATCCCCATCATCAACTGCCTGGAGTTTGAATGTTGTCCCCAGAGCTGCATGGGTTTTCTCCAGGCAACTGATTTCCTTGCAAGAAAAAAATAAGATGTTGTTTGACTAGTTACTCTAAAGTGTGTTAGATATAGGTCTACTGAAAAACAACGAATGGCCCAAATATCGACAATCACAAGGTCGACCACAAAAGGTCCACTTTGCAAACATCGATACACTACTGTGCATGCACAGATCAAAAATCTTGGAGAATGCAAAACATTTTTAAAAATAGACAAAAGCATAATTTTTTTGCAGAGAGGCAAGCTCCACAGCCCCCCTGCTAATTATATAGCTTAAAGGTACATTCCTTTGTAACACATGGCCTGTTGTATGCACTGGATCATGCCAGACATTAATGCTTCATACTTCTTATTGTGTAAAAAACACTGGCTACACTAATGGGTTAGTTATAGTACAGGTTGAATACTGCTGCTTTTTTGTGTCATGCATGCAGGTTTTGAAACCTTTCCCCTTTTACTTCATATTTTTTTAGAGAAACAGATAATATTTTCCAGTAACCCTGTTACCTAGCAGTGGTACAGATTGCAAATATCCTCTCTGTGTCTTGCGAGGGTACATGGTTTGAAACTTCTTTAGCACACATTGTAAAGACTTATTCCTTGTGTCTACAGTCCTTCAACCAACATCTTTTGGGCTACAATTTTATTTCTAAGTGCCTTTAAAGCACAATATGAAAACTACCTCTGGTGTCTAAAGTTCCTATCCCACTAATACTGCAAGATTTGCCTATTAGTCTTGGTGAGTGTGGAGGTGTGACAACCCTCCCTAAACACATATTCACACATTCATGCATACACATACACCCAGCCCCTGACCCAATCACACTCACAAACACATTCACCCATTCATGTATACATGCACACTCAGCCCCTGATCCAATCACACTCACAAACACATTCACCCATTCATGTATACATGCACACCCAGCCCCTGATCCAATCACACTCACAAACACATTCACCCATTCATGTATACATGCACACCCAGTCCCTGACCCAATCACACTCACAAACACATTCACCCATTCATGTATACATGCACACCCAGCCCCTGATCCAATCACACTCACAAACACATTCACCCATTCATGTATACATGCACACCCAGCCCCTGATCCAATCACACTCACAAACACATTCACCCATTCATGTATACATGCACACCCAGCCCCTGGTCCAATCACACTCACAAACACATTCACCCATTCATGTATACATGCACACCCAGTCCCTGACCCAATCACACTCACAAACACATTCACCCATTCATGTATACATGCACACCCAGCCCCTGATCCAATCACACTCACAAACACATTCACCCATTCATGTATACATGCACACCCAGCCCCTGATCCAATCACACTCACAAACACATTCACCCATTCATGTATACATGCACACCCAGCCCCTGATCCAATCACACTCACAAACACATTCACCCATTCATGTATACATGCACACCCAGCCCCTGATCCAATCACACTCACAAACACATTCACCCATTCATGTATACATGCACACCCAGCCCCTGATCCAATCACACTCACAAACACATTCACCCATTCATGTATACATGCACACCCAGCCCCTGATCCAATCACACTCACAAACACATTCACCCATTCATGTATACATGCACACCCAGCCCCTGATCCAGTCACACTCACAAACACATTCACCCATTCATTAATCCACAATTTGATGAATGAAGAAATAAAAAAAACAGCAACTTGAACTGACTAAGTGCTTTCACCCTCATGGGCATCTTCAGAGTCAGTTAACTTCAGTAAAAACAACTTTTAAATACAGCTATTAATTAGTGCTTGATTAATCAATGATGAAAAAGCAGGAGGGTAGTTAAATTAAACAATTATCCCCTAAAGTTCCTGTTCACCAAATCTTAAAGTCCTACTCAACAATACCTTGTTTGCTAGAATCTCAAGTAAGTAATAGCTACCCAGAATAAATAAATAAACCAAAATAAAACATCATAAAAAGCAGTGTGTGCAGTAATAAACATTCCATATAAAACAAAAAACATATCTGTTAAAATATTTAAATTTACATAGTTTTATATTATATACAAGCTGCCTTGTATCTTAAAATACATGCTAGGGATAGTGCATCATTGATACCAGGAGCATTGCTGGCATCAAGTCTCAGTTGCCAAAGACATTCCCTTATTTCCAACATGGTTTTAAAGTCCCCCCCAAAATCCTTTGTATATAGCCTGTCAATAACAAAAAAAAAACTTTTTAAAGTTTGAACAATGATTCGTGTGTACATACAATGAATTAGTGGTTTTCTTGTTTTTTATGTCCCTGTAATGTTCTAATATTCTTTGTCTCAACTTCCTGGTAGTCATACCTATATAGAACGCTGGGCAAGATAAACAAGTGGCAGCATAAATGACCATACTTGTGTTACAGTTGCAGTAACCAGGGCTCTTCAAAGTTCTCTTAAAATTACCTAGACAAACATAGGGACCGTCATTAATAAATTTACAGACCTTGCAATTGCCACATTTGGCCATAGTAGCTGGTCTTTGTCCAAAGGATCTAGGGGACTTCTCTAGTAGGTCTTTTAAATTTGAACATCTACTATTAATAAAAGTGGGACATTTACCAAGTATGTTGTGTAAGTCTACAGGGATGAGGCTTTCCCAACCACTGTAAATAACATCTTTAACTTCAGGTGCTAACCTATTGTGTTGTAATACCATTCCTGTTGGCGTATTGTTTCTATCAGGCACATCTTTATGGTTGGTGACTTTGTCACATAACCTGTGTGTGTCATGCAAAACTGGAACAAAGTCAGTAGACCTTCTTCTAAATATTTCATGTTGAAGCGACAAAAGTATATCAATGGGATAACCTCCTTGGACAAATAAGTCCTTCAATATGTCCAGTTCAATTTTAAAGACATCATCCTCACTAATAATACGAGACAACCTGATCATTTGGCCCTTAACAACATTTCTCTTAACATAGGCAGGGTGACAACTACTATAATGTAGAAATGAATTGCTGTAAGTTTTCTTTCTGTATAATCTTGATTCTATTTTACCATTTTTAGTATATAATTGTAAATCCAGATAATCAATACTCATCTTGCCAACCTTGTGTGTAAATTTTAAGAATGTTGTCGTGTTGTTCAAATATAAAATAAATTCTTCCAGTTCGTCAAGTGTGCCCTTCCAAAAAAGCAAAATATCATCCAAAAATCTAAAATAGATAGGCATCTTAGCCTTATAATCAGATGTCAACACAAACTGGTCTTCCCATTCTGCTAAAACAAGGTTGGCATAAATGGGTGCACATTTAGCACCCATAGCCACCCCTGTGGACTGTCTGTAATACTCATCCTCAAAACCTACAAAATTGTTCTCCAGTACCATTTGCAACAGATCCACCAATCGGTCCTTCTTGGTCCGGTGCAAGTTGGTATGTTTGTCCAAGCTCTTCCTAAACCAGTCGAGCCCACAATCATGGGGGATCACTGAAAATAAATTGATAACATCAATAGTGACCAACAAAAAATCCCCCAGATCATCATGAGACAAAGTTCTGAGGCAGTCCAAACAGTGCCACAAATCTTTTAAGATATATGGCAACCTTTCCAGGATGTCCTTGGTCATAATGTCTATGTAGGAAGCTAGAGGTTCAGTTTTTGATCGTCTGGCTGCAACAATGGGTCTAAAAGGTGGGTTAACTAAATTTTTATTTAGTGTTCTACTGCTCAAAGAATCCAAGTTTGAAAACAACATCCTTTCTTTATACACGTGTCCTTGTCTCAAAACATGCTGCATTTTTGTAGGTATCTCAAATTAATGAATTTATAATGTTTCCACAGTGTTACAGTGAACTCAGATTTGGCAAACATGGAAGGCCTTAAACAGCAGCAGTACTTCTAGTGAGCTCCATCTAATGAAACATAAAATATTACCTTTAGGTTTAAGGCTGTTAATTTTTCTATGTGTTCTTTAAAACAATCTTATTGTCAGTACGAGTTCCATGTTTTTTATAAGCACACATGCCTTGCAGATTAATGATGTTAATCTTGCAATGCTGTACTACTGTGTCCAGAGTTTTCCTCTCAGATGTTAATATCTTAGTTTTTTTCTTGTCCAGTTTCAGACTGGTTAGTGATAACTACTTATTATGTATTATTATGGGAATGTTTTTGTAGAGTATCTACATCTTTATCATGTTACCAGTAGCATAGTAGGATAAAGGGGGAAACTGTTCAGGATGCAAAGTGTTAGCAGGTGGGATTGAGAAGTGTAGAAGTGCAGATCCTTCATTCTTTTTTTCTGTTCCTTTTTTTTTGCTCTTCATTTGAAGAGCTGAGGGGGCATAGGTCTGCTGCAGGAAGCCATTTGGTACAAATATAGCAAATTAGCTTGCTACAGACCAAGTCATTTTTTTTTTAAATATGTCTAACATAGAAAATATATAGATAATAATTATAACTAATTAATGTGCTAAGTAAATTATCCCACATATAGGTTCATAGGTAGGTACTAGGCTATTGGCCCTAGGGCCTGTACAAGCCTAGCCATAATGATTCCCTGGTTATTGCTTCCCACAAATATTTACTTTCCTGGACCCCTGTCTAGCAGGGCTACTGATGTGATCCCTTGGGTGAATTTCCTATCTCCCATCCAATCGTCAAAGTTCCTTTTGAAGAGGGCTATTGAGGTGCTCTGCCTGACATGTATGGTCAGCCTATTCCAGAGTATGGGGAATCTCTGGGTCAGGAACCTATCTCTCCAACATGTTCTATTCAACGTGATGACAAGGTTAAGGTCCCAGGTGTGTGTTGGTCAAAGGAATTGGGATTTCTTTAAGTGTAGCATGTCCGACAACTTTGGATTTGACATGGCCTTGTATGTTAGGCAGAGATCGCCTCTGAGTAGGTGATATGCGATAGAGTATAGTTGGAGTTTCTTTAGACAGTCAGCATAAGGCATCTGCTTTAGGACTGTGATTCTTTTTGTGAGGTATTTCTGCGGCCTTTCTAGTTGTTGCAGTTGCCTTGTGAGGTACATACCAAACGGGGCATTGTATTCCATAATGGGTCTGATGAGGGATGAGTACATTGGGACAATGACATCCTTTTTTCTGGATGAAAAGCCCTTAGTGATGAGGTGTGCCACGTAGAAGGATTTTGTAACTGTTGTGGCTATGTGGCTATCAAAGGTGAGACCACTGTCCACCTGTGTCACCTATAAACCTAAAAAAGCCTTCCATGGATATCTTTATGACTGAGTCAAATGCATGACTAAATAGTTACTAAGAAAGGCATACACCTCTTAGAATATGATAGACTTACATGTAATTTCTTAACAGCTGTGCTTTTTTCTCTGTCATGGACACTTGTAGCTTATATGGGGAATGTTGTGAAATAATATGTCTTATTCTTCCATTTTACATACTTACATTTCGCTTGTTGATTGTTGTGTGTTTTGCTACTTAGCTTGGTAATTTGTACTCTCTACTTTTGACTCTGTATTATATACTTGTCAGCAATTTAATTACAGTGGTATTATGGTAGGGGGAGTCTTTTTGCAGAACTATATTTGTTGTGTAGAAAACCATGCTGCACACATTGTTCTGTTATTAGGCTTCTGTGTTATTGTATTATCTTTCATGCACACTACATTTTTGTGGATTACATCAAACTTTTCTCTGCAGGACTCTGCAAAAATTTGTAACAACCTACTTGGATAACCAAGTTATTAAAACATAAATAAATAAACTAATCACTGAGCCCTGTGTTGTCATTGATGCGACCACACTGTCAAAAGACTTTACTAAATCCTAATATAATGTGGTCAGCTGGCAGCGCTTTTCTATTTCGTTCATGACATTATGCATTAAGCAGAGGATATGCATAGTTGTGGATCTAAACTTTCTTGACATGTTTAAATATCCTATCCTCACCGGCTGAGTTTCAAAAATATTAATCATAATTCTTTTCATCACTTTTTCTAAGGTGCTTAGGATTTAACTGGCCTTAAATATTTTGATAGACTGTTTAAGACTGGACCCTTAGTACTAGAAATACCTCACCATGCTTTCAATCATGTATTACTAAAGCTGTTTGCAATAACATGATACGTTTTTATGATATGGGTTATAACAGCTTACTCTCTAGTTTCTTCAGATTTTCCATTATTATACCATCTGCCTATGAAAGTGTTACTGGTGTTAGCTTATTAATTTGAGATTTCATTTAACTGGTAATAATTGCTACAATTTGCATTACCACCAATTATTTTTAGCAATTTGTAGCAGATGACTTGTCCTAAGGGATGCTTGAGGTAGACTTGTGTATTGTTAGCATAACAATGACACTGAAGGACTCCATTAGCAAACAGGACAGAATGGAGAGATCAGCTGTATGCAGATGATGTGGAATTACAGGTAGACTTTGAGTTAGAACTTCAGCAAAGGATAGGGAAATGGAATGCAAAACCTGAAGGCACATGAGATGAAACTAAGTACAGACAAAACAGTTGTAATGGCAGCAAACAGGGAAAAATCAGAAGAAGCTGAGAAATTAGATTGGAAAATACTGGAACAGGTTAACATCTTCAAGTATCTGATAAGGGTTGTTGAGGAGAAGGGAAGTCTGAATGAAGAGGTCAGGGCTTGAATCAGAGGGACTGCACACAACTAACATAGAGTGTTAGATGTATTGTATGACAGAAGAATGCCAAAGAAGCAGAAAAGTAAGGTGTACAAAATAGTGGTGCGACCAGTACTACTATATGGTACCCAAACCTGGGCAATAAAGGCAGAGCAGAGTTGACTAAGCTAGAGGTGATGTAGATGAAGGTGCTGTAATGCACACTGTGAGATGCACATCGTGGGACATACAAAGGTTCTTCGATTCATAGGTTCATAGGAGGTTACTAAGCTAGCAGCCCTAGAACCCCTACAAGCATTGCCATGTTAACCTCAAGTTGCCTCAATTGTCCTGGGTTATATGGACATAATTCGCAGAGTGAGTCTATAATAAACACTGACTACCCCTGTCCATGAGGGCATGGGTGCCACCCTCAGGGTAAATTTGCGGTCTCCCATGCATTTGTCCAGGTTGAGTTTGAATAGGGTCAGTGGGGAACTCTGCTTCACATGAACTGGAAGTTTATTCCAGTGTAGTGGCAATCTGTGGGAGATCTATGTGTCTCTCCAGCATGTTCTGTTAATGTCAAAGGCTAGGTTAAGATTCCTAGAACGAGTGACTCTTGTGCCATTTCACTTGCGGATGTGCAGCATATTCATTGTAATTAGCAGAGAATTCTGCTTTGCCAAAGGGGATTAATAACGCACTTTTTTGTGTTTAGTTTTAGACAGTGGCTTTGACACCAGTCATTTGTCTGTGTTAGCACCTCCTATAATATGTTAACATCATTGAGGGAGTCAATGATTGCACCCAATTTGCAATCATCAATGGAACTGGTAAGCCAAAGGCCATCTACTTTAGCCTGGACTTCTGAGAAATAGATTCCAAACAGTAAAGGGCCCAGCACAGATCCTTGTGGTACATCACTGGTGAAGAGTCTACTGGCAGAGGTGGAGTCACCAACTTTGACAGCATGTGGTCTGTCCCATCTAATGACTTAAGGGTTAATCTCCAGCTGGAAGAGTTTCTCATTGATACCTGAATGGGGGAATAGTGTCAAAAGCCTTGGCTAGGTCAAGATAAGCAGAATGCACTGTCTTTCCTTCATTCAGGGCTTTGGTGAATTTCTAGAAGAAATCTACTAGGTTTAATAAGCATGATCTACCCTTAATGAAGCTAAACTGGGTTGGGTGAGTTTGAAGGTTGCCTATGTCTTTGCTGATAAGGTCCATGATGATTCTTTCCATGGCCTTGTAGATGAGGCTGGTTAGACATATGGGTGTATAGTTCCCAGGGTTGGTTGATGGCCTCCCTTTGTGCAAGGGGATTACTGTTGCTGTTCTCCACTCTGCATGAACAAAACCAGTTCTCTGGCTATTGTTAAAGAGAATGCTAAGTGGCTCTGCTAGGTCCTGTTTTAGATTGCTTAATAAGTAACCTGGAATGGTATCAGGTCCCACTGGGGCCATGTTTTTGGCCTTGGAGAGTGCATATATGACCTGATACCTAGAGATACTAGGCATAGGACTGGTGTCAAGTATGCTTTGGGGTATGGCTAGTGTGGACAGGGGGGTGAAGTATGCCAAATCTTTCAGCTAGAAGATTGGCAATTTCCTCCTGTATAGTATGAGTGGTGCCATCTACTACCAGTTCAGCACATAACTGGGCATGCCCTTTTAGATTGCAGATGTAGTTAAAAATGCCTTATGATTATCCTTATCTAGGGATGCTATTTTAGCTTTGTAATTAGCTTTAGAGAACTTTACAATATTTTTGATTTGCTTGTTCAAGCTGGGGAGGGAATTATTCCTCTTCTGAGTCAGTTCTCTCTTGTTCTTAGCCATCAGTTTCATCCTTTTGTTATATAACCTTTTTATACTTGTGGTCCACTAGGGTGGCTTGTTGTTTTGGGAGGACCTGGTTTTAATCGGGAAAAGTACAGTTGAGTCTGTACAGTTTCTTAAGTGTTTATACAGGGCATTTGTGTACATCTCTGCATAGGAGTCATTGTTGTCTGTTACTGTGGGGATATACAACTTTTTATACCATCACTTTAGGTTGTTGTTTAGGCTGTAAGTTGCTTTGGAAAATTTTTATTTAGTTTTTTTTGCTACTGTGGTGGTAGCAGGTTCAGTAATTACTTCGACCAAGACTGATTTGTGGTCTGATCTTACCAAGGAGGGCATCACGCAGTGAGAGTGCAGTGAACCCCCATGTTGGTGATTACTATGTCTAGGACAGTTTACCTTTGAATGTCTAAAAAGACACATTCGTTGAACATGCAGATCCACGAACCATTTATGCGAAAAATGAAGCACCGATTTCCTGAAATGTTGAATAAATATAGAATTTTGACATTTCCTATCGCTCCATTGCCGAAACAAGTGCTACCATGGGTCAAAAAGGGGGCGAGTGTTTGGAATTTGGCACTTCGGTTTTCGCGGTTTTGGAGTTTCATGGTTTGCAATTTGTGCCAACAGTTTCAAAGATGTTGCCGTCGAACATTCAAAGGTAAACCGTCTAGGACATTTGAGCCCCTTGCGGGGGTGTAGGCTATCTCTTCGCAAGCAATTGCATTGACAAAGTCCAAGAAAATCTGGGCGAGCATGTTGGTGCTCATGTATGTCACCCAGCCAATGAAAGGATAGTTGAAATCTCCCATGACTAAGGTGTTGGCCTGTATGGTACTGACTCCAGTAAGTCCAGGTAGGTAGTGTGCTTTTCTTGTTTCATGGTGGGGACCTACAGTCAGCAATGTTGTGGTAGTATATTTTACCCATAGTTAACTGGACATGGAGTAGTGTGAGAGAGTCATACTATTTGGCCAGCTTTGAGGTGTACTTGGCATTAATTAAGATGGATACACCTCCACCTTTGGTTCTTTCATGCTCATTTTGAGGTCTGAATGTGTGGAAGGCATTGTAGCCTTGTACAGCTGGGGTGCTCTCTGTGGCCTTGAAACATGTTGCAGTGACTGCACAGACATCAGCATCTTCCAAGGTGATTGGTGCTTTCAGGGAATGCAGTTTCATGTTTAGACTCCAAGCATTAAGATGTAGAACCTTGAGTTTGTCTCGAGTAGATTTTGTTACACTGGAAATTTTGTTGTTTTGATATTGCCTAAAAAAGACACTATGGGTAGGTAAGCTTCTTTGCCAGTATCTGAAAGGCTAGAGGAGATGTGTGCAGGCCGTCTCTGGCAAAGCAGCATGGCCTGTCAACCATGTCTTCTCAGGCTGACAGATACTGGATCCCCATGGACTGATACCACAAGCTAAGCCAATTGTTGAAGTCTATCATTTTTTGTTTATATTGTGGCATCATCCTGGATGAAGGCAGAATGCTTCTTAGGGCTAGAGTGATACCTGTCTGAGACACATAATGTGAGAGTTCAGTCATGTCTCTCTTCATATAGTCCAGAGAGGTACGTCTCAAGTTATTCACCCCAACATGGATTATAACAGGTCATAATGGTACTTGTTTTTGAGTGACTTGAGTGGATGTGTGATTTGATGGATCCTGGAACCTGACATGTAGCTGACTGTGACCTTCTCGTTGTCCAGCCTGGTGTGGGGGATATCTGTGTGTCTCACTATGATGTCGCCTATGACCAAGACATTAAGTTTTGAGGTGTTTTGCCTTAGGGACTTATTTTCTGAGACACTGGTGTATGTGTTATTATGTGTAGTGGTTTCTATTTGTACAGCAGTGTGTGCAAGAGGTTTATGTGTGGGAGGTCTCTGATCTTTTGGTATGCTTCTTGTGAGTACCTCCATGTATATGGGTTTATGTGTCATGACGTCATTTTGTGTGAAATGTGAAGTATGTGAATGACAACCTGTTTGATATTCGGCTTATTACATGAGAGACTTGACTCCAGTTTCATAGTGCAATTACATCTCTCACATAGGGTATTAGTTTGTTTTAGGAGTAAGTGGTTGTCAGTGTACATGAGACAATTACTACATTGCTCAGGATGCTCATGTCAATCAGGCTTGCTGGTGAAATGATGGAGAAACTGCCCATCCATTATAGCAGGTTTTTACCATATATACTATTAGGGAAGGGATTGGGCTAGTTTGACCAGTTTTTGTGTTAGGACTAACAAAGGTGCTTGCTCTATTGAAGGCTATGGATGATACATGTGGCAACCTGTAGTTCAGTAGGAAAGCTTGGGAGGATTCCACTGAAAGATGTCTAGGGTAAAATTGAGTTTCAAGGCATTTGCATCTATAAAGGGCACCACTAACCCCTGTTGCACGATGTGCTGCAATGTGCAAATGTGAGGCTTAAAGAAAGGCAACATTAATACACTTTTAAGCTAATCTACCAATATAAAAGCACACAATGAACCTTTCTCCAGCAATCCCCAGCTCAGACAAGGATGGATCCACACTTCTTTGCTACAAGGGTGTATGTGAGCTCTTCTAAATGTAAGATGGCTGGTTTAGTGCTCAAGTGTATCATTAACAGGCTAGATTCAGTAGGTATGAATCAAATCTATTGTATCTAGGTATCAAAACAATGCAAACCAAGTGTCAAGAAGTACAAAAAAATACTTAGAGCCCTTTTGTATGTTTCCCAGCTCTGATAGATCAGATAAACAATTGCTAACACTAGATGAATAATCTTAGTCCTCCTAATATAAAAGCACAGTATAGTAGTGTCAGAAGTGAAATGCTACCATAAACAAACTTAAACATTATGAAATGCTACCACTTCCACAAGGCAAAAAGTATAATCCCCTTCATATTGTACATAATATACTTTGACTCATGATTGTTTACATTGAATGTCCACAACAAGTTATCCATTTAAATACTGTACAAGTTCAACTGTCATTTATTCAGATTGCATATATTTCTAATCACTAAGAAATGTTATTTATCCTTATAATGTGTTCTTACTACTTTAAATCTTATCCTGTTGTATAATAATTGTGTTTAGTTGTTTATTTTTTTTTGTAGTAAATTTGAGTTGCTACTGGAGCCTTCCTCCCAGGGCCTCCAGTGAAATGTCTCATTCTGACCCAGTGGACTTTCCATGTCAACATATGTCAATAAATAAATAAAATAACACAAACTTAGATATAGATACAGCAGTGAAATTTAAACAGCTTATAAAAAGTGTGATTATTCATTAAAAGTACTTAACTTTGAATAAATGAGCCAAGAGCCACTCAAGTGTATAGAATTTATAAAGGCACTAAAAATAAGCTGATTAATAAGCCCTCCAGCCAATAAAACTATATTCAGAAATCTCAAGTGTTCACCAGGCTACCTCCCAGTGCACTAGAAGGAAAATCCACTGAACTCTTTTGATGTAAAAATAATTGTTTGCTAGAGTGTAAAAATATACTACTTTATCCAACAGCTGGCTACATAATGAAGTCAGCTCAAGTAGAACAGACAATGTAAGACAAAATGCACTTTTTCAATATAAGCTAAAGGAAAGGCAAATAAATAATTCAGGATATCAATAGAGTGTACAAAGGGGGAGAAAGGGAGCAGCTTATTAAAGTCAATTTACAGTAGGGTGAGGCAACTTAAAATCACTAGGTTTAAAAAGCAGATCAACAAAATAGAGTGTGGGAAACACAGCAGGGAATCACCAGCAGTGCTTTATTTTATGCAGGCTTCAAATCTTTTCAGACAAAGGTGAAGGCCCAGAATTTCACTGAGTATTTAAGTTTCACTCAAGAAAACAATTTAACCAATGGAAAACATGTAAAATGTGCAGCCTAGATAATTTGTGTCTACCTGTCACATAAAACAAAAACATTAGAACAAGCAGATTTTTTAAAACAGAAAACAAAATGGAGCAGTTAGAAAACAGCTCTGTCAGTCACAGACAAAATATATATAGGTTTCCTCACCCAGGAGGGAATAATCAGCAGTGCTTTAGTTTATGCAGGCTTCAAATCTTTTCACACAAAGACGAAGGCCCAAAATTCTCACTGAGTATTTAAGTATCACTCAAGTGACAATTTAACCAATGAAAAAACATATGCATGCAGCCTAAATAATTTGTGTCAACCTCTCACATAGAACAAAAATACCAGGCCAAGCAGATTTCTTAAAACAGAAAACAAACTGGAGCAGGTATCAGAAAGCAGCTTTATCAATCACAGACAAAGAAATGAGGACATCAGAGCATAAGCCAATGTAGCTGCAATTGCAAAAAAGGTCAAAGAGAACAGATTATGGTGGTTCAGTTACATGTGCAGAAAAAGAGGAACCAATCTGGTAAAGAAGATTTGAGATAGACAGGAAGAAGGTAAGAAGAAACCAGGATGTCCAACAAGGAAGTAGCTGGATTGTGTTAGACAAGACCTGCAACAGTCAGGCATGAGTGTCAAAGAAGGTAGGAGAGTGGCATTGAATACAGAGAAAGAGAGATGGCAACAGTTGTTATGGCACCCTGTCCCCTTGAAGAAATTGGGGAAAAAGGGAATTGATGATGAAGATCATGATGAGCTAAAGCTATCTTTGTACTATACCACTGATTCCTTACCATTAGGAGATAATTCAGGAACAGAGTAATGTCTGTCTCAGCACTCTTATTGTTGATCCCTTACCATGAAAAGATCATTCAGGTACAGAGTAAGGGCTATCTCAATAGTATGTATGGTACAGAAATCACACTGGAATTCACCTTGGTACTCCATAAGGCAGAATCAAGATGTGAATAGACTATCTACTCAGACTATAATGATGAATAGAGGTTTGAGATGCGGTGGTAATTATTCATTTCTTCTGGGTATAAATTATACTTCAAAATTGGGGTAAGATGGTATAATTTAAAGAAGATTAAATAAATAAATTGAAAAAAAATCTGAGATAATTTGGCAAAACTCTGTTCTAAAAACATCTAGACAAGCATGCCTATGGGGTCCAAACCACATGTAACAAACTACACAGCTCTAAGAAAAAAAAATAATAAAAAAAATCAGTATAATCAGTCAGCTGAGATGCCAAACAAATAGTGTTCATACTCACTGAGTTTGCTGTGAAAAGTGGAATAATTCATGATGCTGACAAGAAATCAATGGCTAGCACATATTCTTCAGAGGTAAGTACTGCACAGGTAGAAAGAGCACCCTTCCTGTCAAACATAGGAAAGAGTGCAGCCAGAGGATTGATTTATTCAGAGGTCTAGTTAGAATATTATATATAGGGGCAGGTACCCCAGGAACATGGAGTTAGGCAGCATGACTGGCAGATTTTGATTGGTCATTAGCATTGTATTAGCTTTTATGTACGTGGCTGAAGTACTTCAGTACTTCATGTTAGGCATAAGCTGTAGCAAGCTGCTTGCTACAAATGTAGTGAGGACCTTTTTCCTTTTTTTGCTTCTCAGATATGAAAGGGTCTTTTTGTTTTGCTCCTGAAATAATTGTTGAGGGGATGTCAGATCATAGAATGGCACAAGGTACCAGAATAACATGTTATAGCTCTAGATTTGATGTAGAGATCTATCTTAACAAAAATGGTGCCCCTTTATGTGAGATCTCTGCTTGATAAACAGCATTGTGTTTCTCAAGCTTAAGCATAACATCATGGCAGCTAGTTCTCCCCTGCCTCCTCCATGCATAGAATTCCTTGTCAAACCATAGTTCTAGTGGTTTTAAGGTAAATAGATGGGGCAGGCATGTTCATTGAGGAACATATATCTGCATTTTAATATGTAAGCAACTCATTAGGACCACTTGACATGGACAACGAATGAAACTGGTGGAAGGCAGGAGCAATATGATGTGTGGTTACAGCATGCAGATTCCTATATTCTACCATTTCAGGTCCTGCAAACTGTAATTTGGGTAAAATGACTGATAATCCAATGAAATCTATAGTCTGACCATGAGACAGGTTCTAGCAAGTGAGAAGCAGACACACCAAGTTGGAACATCAAGTCTTGAAGCTTGACCAAATCAATTGGTAGGAGAAACAATGACCTGAGTGAAGTCAATACCTTTTACTATAGAAAAACATTTTTGCAATTGCACATACTTTATTGTTGCACAAATATTGAAGTCACCCAAAACCAACCGGCTTGAGATCAAAAATACTAGATCAACAAGGAAGTTTGTGAATTCCTAGAGGAACATAAGGAACATTCTCAGAATAATGAATAGAACATAAACAAGACGAAAGGTATAGCTTGCTTCTGTGCTCATGTTGATAGCTCCAAACTTTACTTTGGTAAGTTTCAGTGGAGGGTGATGATAAATTGGAATCCCACCCTAATATTGCCAGTTTACAGGTACTGCATCACATAAAACTTTGGGGGTACCACAACCATGAAATAAGGACCAATACTCTTACCTAACTATGTTTCTTTTCTGTGATGACTGCAAGGGCATCATCATGTAAGAGATCCAGAATGATGTTAGATTTTTTTGCAGATAGACCTCTCATTAGATTAATATACCCATATAGAGGTCAGTGTTATCCAAGCCCATGATTTCTGGACAATAAAACTAATTGCGTCTCTGGGTATGTCACATGGAATGGAAATTTAAGAAATGTGATATATTTCTCCATGGTGGCTGGCAGACCTAAAAAAAGCACAAGTACCCAGAAAATTCCATCTCTGGTGCCCACCTATATGCTTCTAATATGATGATGATGCTTTTGACCAAGAAGACGTCAAGATCAAGTTTATGACAATGGAGAGTCTAAAGCATCAGGAGAAAATCTCTTCAGTAATTTATAATGCATTGCTCTCTAAGAAGAAAAGAAGCTTACATAGTATTAAACCCCATGAATATTTAAAGTTCCACTGTACTATAAGCAGTAGTAAAATAACAGAAACTGGTCCATAGTATAACTCAAATATTATCTTAAAAACAGTAAAGTAAAGTAAAACAGTAAGAACAAAACTTCAGATTTTTTTTTTGTCAGAAATGCAAAATTGTATATCCCTTAGCTTCTTAGCTGTAGCATAGCCAAGAAAATATAAGGCAGCATATATATATGTTTTGGCCCTTGGTGTTAGCCAACACTCACTGCTGAAGTTCATGTTAAGAAGTTAAACCTATCAAGATTACACTTTTATTGACCACTAATGTCGACTTCACTACACCATTCTAAGATAAAAGTTCCAGTAGCTAACATGAAAATCAATCTTCATATAAACCATTTCAATATCAGGCTTCCAGTGGTTCCCACATTCTGATTAAAATGATAATGTGATCCATAAAGCAGTTTGTCCAGCCACAGTCTGTAGCCATAGTTCACATGCAGCTTGAAGCAAAAATTAATAAAAAATAATGACACAGTAATAAATGTAATACAAACTCATCATTTTATTTGTCACAGCTCTCCTACAACATGTGTACAAACTCTGCTTATCACAAAATGCTATGCCAGACATATGGAAATAAGCTATAGTTAGCCATCTTCATAAACAACTCAATGGCACAAACTTCACTGAGTACTGCCCAGTATCAGTTCTTTTCACCCTTGTAAACATGCCAGAGAAAATCATTACCCTGAGATCACACAATACATATCCAACTACAACCGTCTGTCAAACAAACAGCACAGATTCTGGTCTGGTCTGGTCACATTGCATGTACAGCTCTGTAGATGCTTACAGATGAAATTCTCCTGGGACTGGATATATGGAAACTTATGACTTCTGCGGTGGTGCAGCGGTAGCATTGTTGCTTCACAGCAAGAGGTTCTCCCATTCGATTCTCGGCTGGAGTGTGGGGAGTGCCTTCTGTTAGGAGTCTGCATGTCCTCTCGTGGTTGGGTGGGCGTTCAAAAGACATGCATAAATGGGCATGCCTTCATTGAAGGTTGAACGTCGAGCTGGCACCTTGGTGTTCGTGAAAATCTACTGCCAATCATTAGCAGACCGGAGTTCTGCTGTGGCGACCCCTAACTGGGAAAAGCCGAAAGACAACAACAACAACAACAGGTGCTGCTTTTATTGGCCTTACCAAAACATTCGGTCAGGCTGATGGTAACATGCTATTACACCATCTGCTTGACTTAGGCATAAGTACTGACATCTGTCCATAGGTCAAAAGTTATCTGACAAATCATCACTTCAATGTCAAAGTTCAGAACTTAGTCTCACACTCAGCCAGTCTTAAACATGGCATTCCAGAAGGCTCCAAACTCACTACACTGCTATTCTCAAACTACATTAGCAAACTGCCACTAAACCTTCCGCTCCTCCCACTATTACTTTACTTTGATAAAATGGTCCACATTGTCCTGTTTACTCAATCCAGTATCTCACAGTCCTGCAAAAAGAACTACAATCAGACATTCTCTCCCTAATCCACTGGATCAATAACAAACAAACAAACAAAAAAAGTCTATTTAACTTATCTAAAACAAAAATTATGGTCTTCAAGGCCAGGGACAAGCTGGCTAAAACATCCTCTGCATTGCAAATCACTTATCATAACAACACAACTATAAAAAATACTAACTCATTTAAGTACCTAGGACTGTGGCTAGACTAATCTCTAGACTTCAGCATCCACATAGACAATGTACAACCCCTTGCTATTCTGGGTCAATAAAACATCACCCTTCTTCACTTAGCGCTACAGAATGGCAATAGGAAAAACATATTACAGTTCAAGTAAAACACAAGTTTTCCTACTCAGAATTCTCATCAAAAAGAAACTCTGAACTTACTCTGCAGGTTCATCATTCTTTCCCCAACATAGGAACGTCTCTAAACTGGCTTCCAGTCCAACAAAGTGTCAACCTCCTCTTGTGTTTGACACTATTCAGACATTGGCAAAACCAAACCTTTTCCCCACTAGCAGCCAAATTAATATATGAATCCTTACCCTACAACCGCCGAAATGTGGATTACTCAGCACCATCATTGCAAGCCCCAAAAATAAAACTGCAATACACAGGTGACTGCTTCTGCACACTGGGTCATAAATTCTAGGAATCTTTTCTCTCCCATCTTAAAGAATCATCTTCATATCCACTGTTCTGTGCACATTTGAAAACTCATCTTCAGAAAATGGCTGCATGCCAATGTCATAACTACAGCCATAGTAGATAACTTTGCCATGATCTCTCCTAGCCTACTTATTCAGCTACCAAAATACTTCAGCTATAACCCTCACATTCAGTACTCTACTCAAGGGTCTCTACACCTTTACTGCATATTATTTTGTGTGTGTGTGTGTGTGTGTGTGTGTGTGTGTGTGTGTGTGTGTGTGTGCGCGCGTGCGTGTGTGTCCATTTGTGTGTGTGTGTGTGTGTGTGTGTGTGTGTGTGTGTATGTGTGTGTGTGTGTATGTATGTTTTATGTGTGTGATTGCTGATTTTGCTTGTTTTTCTCTTTTCTATATACACCTTTCTGTTCATCATTATATCTGTCTAATAAAATATTCCAATACCGTATTCTTCCCAGGCTGAGACTCATTTTGATTATATGTAATCAGTACAATTACCCTCATCAATCAGTTAAATAAATAAATAAAAAAAGTAACTTTTACAGAAGTCACATAGAACCATAAGCAATAGAAAATTTATAATCTGTAAACTACAGACCAAAATCTATGGAAAGACATCTCAAGGTGCCATAAGCAATGGAAATTTGCAAGCTGCAGACTGTAGATAAAAGTCCTTGAAGCTTCAGAATTTGACACAATGTAAAAGGAAACAAAACTCTGCAAACTGGTCAGCCAGCACAAGCTAGCACACCAGTAAACACCTGAGAGAGAGAGAGAGAGATGAAAAGCTGGAAAGAAATAACCTTGGTATGAAGACAACAAGGTAATCAGGCAATAAAATAACCTCCACAAGCAGCGATCACAGTTTTAACTGCCTGTAATAGGATCCAAATAACCTTCAGATGTAATAGGTCTGTTTTAATTCAGATCCATGCAGTTAGAGCAACAAAAGTGAGTCCTTGAGTATCACAGAATTGTATTAACTAGTAGCAGCATATAACAAAAATATTTAGTGGAATTTAACAGTAATATCAAATAATTCTAAAAGAAGCTAGAATCAGTAGAACTGATATGGACAACACACACACACACACACACACACACACACACACACACACACACACACACACGCACGCACACGCATGCACGCACACACACACACACACACACACACACACACACACACACACACACACACACACACACACACACACACAAATGCGGAATGTGGCTAGGAAGTGAGCCACTACCATCTTGCCACACATTTTATGACACTGTTTTGCAACAGTTTTCTGGTAGGTCATTTGCTGATTGCTTCAATATAGTTCCATAGACTATAACGAAGAGTTCTACTCCTCGAATGCTGAACCAGTTTTAAACAGAAATAGTGGTAGTCTTTGAAGCTCTTTGCATGTGCAGCTGTAAATAAATATCAGTTCAAGGATTGTGGTCTTTTTAGTGATTGTAATGGCTTATGGCTCCCTTTATTTTGAACAATAAGCAAGTATTGTACAGGGCTTCCTTTTGTTGTTTTGATTGTTTCAAAATAGACTCCCTAGACACCAAGTTAGTGGTATCATTTTATGGATCAACCTTTAGCAATCCTTATCAACAATGTTTTCCTGGATGTCATAAATGATAAAATTCACTAATATATTTTGTTTTCAGGATACACTGACCTTTCGGCCTAAGCAAAATTTTCTGGTTAGCAAAATTGGAAAACAACAGCAGACCCTTTAATTAAGATAGAGCACTTAAGCTTGTGGTGCCAATGACCCAGGTTCATTTAGTGGCCCAAATGCCAGATAGCCATCTAACTTGAAAAATAAAAAAAAGATTGGGAGATGAGATATCCTTCCATATGTGTAAGGGCAGGGAGATGTGTTCCACATGATGATCTCAGTGATGCCATGCAGAAAGCCATACGTGAGCAAACACAGTTTAATCAAATGTTGATTTGCATTCTGAAAATGTGGATACAGGAAGATACTCAACAAATGAAACAAATGCACTTGAAGCCTATTTGGAGAGGGACTTATTGGCTAAAGAACAAACAAGGAAAAAAAGAAACCTTCACTCCTGTACAATGGCTACAGAACCCTGTTGCCAGCAAGCCTACTACCCACAAATGACTTATATTGTTATTAGGGAATTAAAGTTGGGGAATATTTATTTATTGATTTAACTTTTGTTGACTGTGAAAGTCCGACTTGGACAGAGCCTATTTTCAACAAAGACCCAGGGAGAAATGCTCCAGATGCATGTTTTTGGAGGAAACCAGAGTACCCAGGGGAAACCCATGCAAACACAGAGAGGACATGCAGACTCCACACAGAAGGCACCCCAGTCAAGAATCAAACTGGAGAACCTCTTTCTGTGAGGTGACAACATTAACTGCTGTATCACTGTACTAGATATGGTGGGATAAAATGTTGACTTGCATACTACATGTGCTTATGCAGGCTAATGCTGCACACTAGGAAATACAACACCAAAGGCACCAAGGTGCAAGGAAGGCACCAGTGCACAACTTGCTTCACCACAAAAACGAAAAACAGGAATCCAGTAAAAAGGTTTATTTCTCTCTGTAGCGCCTCGGCCACCAACAGCCTTCAAGGAGTACCAATTAATACATACCACACAATATATATACACACCATCAATTGACAATTGAACAATTAAACAATTAATGCACTCAAAATTTAAAGCCATACAAAACTTTTTAAAAAATACTCTTCCAGCAAAATTCTACATTCAAACCTTTGGGTGCCAAACTATCATATTTTAGTATAAAAATAGTTTCTTTTTTTTAAAGCAGGCATCTAATCTTGTCTTTATCATAATCACATACAAAAATCTGTTGTAAAACAGTTGCTTTTAAGCCCACAGGGTTACCATTATGATATTCTTTAAAATGTTGAGCCACAGGACTCTCATCCCTATTATTCCAAATGTCTCTTAAGTGTTCCAATAATCTCACTTTAAACATTCTTTTTGTTTGTCCAATATAAAATTTTTCACAATCACACTTTATTACATAAACTACCCCATCCGTTCTACAATTATATGCACCATTAGGTGAAAAAGGAATATTATTAATATAGGGAAAGACATTTTCTGTGTAGCAACATATACTACATTTCCCACAAGGCTTAAAGCCTCTTTCCTGAATTTGCAAGGGCATTCTACTTACAGGTCTAGTGAACCTAGTATGAACTAACAAATCTTTAACATTTCTTCCCCTCTTGTAGGAAAAAAACTACCTTCTTATTAACTAGACCTGTTAGTTCTTCAAAATTCCTTTAAAATTCCCAAAAGTATAAAAAACAATGCCTAATATTCCTACTACAAATATTGTATGTAGAAACTACAAAAAATTTCTCTAACTCTACATTACTATATACCCCATTATTTTGCTTATTTCTAAAAAATCTACTATGTCTATTATTATTATATCTAATATTAAATACCTTTTAGATATCTTTATCAATTAATTTGATATCATACTTTCTAGTAATAAACATATTTCTCGTTTGCTCAATTTCCTTCAAAAAATTACTTTCATCATTACATAATCTAGAAATTCTTAAAAACTCTCCATATGGTAAAGAGTCCATGGTATGTATAGGGTGACAGCTAGTGCCCATTAAAAATTCATTAACTGTTCCCAATTTCCTATGAATACTAGTGATTATATTTTTTCCCTTTTGTCCACATAAATTAATATCCAAAAAAGAGACTTTCGGACCATATTGTAAACCATCAAATATTATACCGAATCTATTAACTTGAATTTCCTGTACAAAAGTATGTAGTGACTGGAAACCATCTTCACATAAAAATACCAAATCATCTATGTATCTGAGATAGAGCTTGACATGATTTTTGAAAAACAATTTATTATAAATACATTCCTTTTCCACTAAACCCATAAAAATATTGGCATACATGGGTGCAAATGGTGCACCCATAGCTGTACCTTGAATCTGGTGAAAAACTTGATCTTCAAAGAAAAAATAATTATTCTCTAGGCAGAATTTCACCAAATCTAATATATAATGTGTAAAAGGAGTATTACCCATCTGAAGCAATATTGCCTCCAATCCAAAAACGTGTTGGGTGTTGGTATATAGACTTTGTACATCTAATGTTATCCAATACATATTCTCATGCCATATAATGTTTTTAATTTTATTCAAAAAATCAAATGAATCTTGTATATAAGAAGGGAGTTGTTTAGCTTCTTTCAACAAAATGCCATGTAAAATAACTCCTAAATTATGTAAAAAATATTTACAGGCTGAGACTATGGGACGTCCAGGTGGGGTAACATTATCTTTGTGAATCTTTGGTAAACAATAAAAATACGCTGGACTTGTATTCTCACATGATAATTTATTCTTAACATCCTTCTCACACCAGTAACCAAGTCTACAGCCCTTTTGAATTAATGCAGCATAGTTTATCTTTGCTTGCCCTATCAAATTAATACTAACTTTTTTATATACTGTTTCAACTGTTAATAAATCAAGACACATTTTTAAATATTGAGTATAGTGCATTATTACTATTTTATTACCTTTATCAGAAGGCTTAATAATCAATTCTTTTTGTTTAGAGAAATTAATCAAAGCTAACCATTCTTTTTTAGTTAAATTATATTGAACTTGCTTTAAATCAAAATTCCTAAACATCATGTCGTATTCAAATTCAATCATAGACTGAAATTTCTTAATACCCTCATGACTAGAGGGTGGCATAAACTGACTATTATAGCCCACTGCAGAAGTGTCAATTTTACAATAGGCATTCAAATCACTATTACAAGAAACAAAAGACTCATATGAATCTATATCAGAAAAATACTCATCACTACTAAAAGTGTTATCATTACAAGTATTGTTAGCAGCATCAGAAACACAATTTTCAAAAAAATGCCACAAGTGCATTTTTCTAATTATTTTAAATAATAGAAACCCACGCAAACACAGACAGGACATGCAGACTCCACACAGAAGGCACCTCAGTCAAGAATCAAACTGGAGAACCTCTTTCTGTGAGGTGACAACATTAACTGCTGTATCACTGTACTAGATATGGCGGGATAAAATGTTGACTTGCATACCACATGTGCTTATGCAGGCTAATGCTGCACACTAGACTTCAATCACTCTGCTGGTGCCCTCTCGTATCTTTAAATTAATTAGCTTGTCCTTATTCTCCTTCCTTGTCAGCAGATTGACTAAACGTACCCCTGATTACAACTAAATGTATTCCCAGTAATAACCTTTGATCTCCCCCACATTCCACTCCCTCTTTGCAAACTCCCACATAACAAATTACACTGCACAGACTGTTCCTTCTCAATAAAGGTTCCAGACATACAGGCATTCCTCCTTACTAATCTGAAAGCCATCTCCTCATATCATAAATTCAAATCTATCCTTACAAGAAAACCTTTTTACAGCAAGGTAGTGCAAAACTTTCTCTTCAGCAGGAGCACCTAGCATTTGTAACATTCTTTCTTTACCCACAACAATGTTGTTCTTCCATTTCATTCCCTTCAGGTGATTTCAGTAGCACCACAAAAAAAAAAAATTACAAACCTTGACTATTACCTCTCATGCCATAAATTTCTCTCTATATACTTTCATGTTCCCTCTTCTCCTTCTTCTTGCTGCACTTCCACCTTCCTCTGACTGTCTACCTGGTTTCCTACATTCCCCCCTTTCTTCCATTTCATCTTTCCACTTGCAAACTTAAACTGCTTTCAAACTCAAACTGCTTTCAAACTCATAATCTCCACTTCATCCTTATTGCTTAAATCCAAAACTACAAAGACCCTGTGAAAATTTATAAATATTGTAGATTCCTGTATATCTCAGTGTCCACTTTCATTTGACATTCTACATTTGCCTGTTTACATTTTTTTTGTTATACAGTCTTTATTGTGTATTACAATCATTTGTTATATCTTCTTGTTACCTTTGTCTTACACAGTGCTGGTCTGAACCTGAAAATGGTTCATGCAAATGGATTTTCCATGTAGTTAACAAAAAATGGTAAGTAAATAAACTGTACTTGATGAATCTTTGGAAAAGAACATAGTGGTTAACAGGAAACAAGAAAGCAAATCACTTCTGTATGTGGCTGTAGGACCCCATCACCACCAAGTTCACCCCCACATGCACATAAGATTAGAGTAATTAGAGGAATGAAGGAGTACACTAACAGGTGTAATTGTACAGGTAAAAAACATGAACAGAGCTTAGCATGTAAGAGGCATTAAAATATTAAATAAAGCAGAAGTATTGCTTCTCATGGAAGACAATAGATGTAACATGATTTTTTTAACAAGGAAATGCTTATATTCTTGCTTTTTTTTTTTGGTAGGGGGTGTTTTTGGCTGCCAAAGGCTGAACATCAGCTGCTCTCAGTGGTCTCTCTTTGTTCACTGGGTTTATCAAACCTAGCTAGTCTTCCACAGACTATTTCCAGCTCATGTTCAAGGCTGGTGAGGACACTGAGGCATCCTGAGGCTGTATTACACTGCTGCAGAGGACTGTGTTCTAAGTCTAACTTCAAGCTCACTGCATGCAGCTATTATGACCTAGGAAGGGTCTTATTGGTGTATTGTTCCACCTATGTGCCTTCTCAACCTCATCCCCACAATCCTTATGGACAATACCTCCCATACATCTCTAGATGTGGTTGGGGTTCTTGCATACACTCAGACATACTACACACATAAGGGACTGAGCTTGCAATATATCTCAGGCACCCCCCCCCCAGATGGGTAGGCCTATCCTTCCTCCATCCGTTGTTAAGTGCTTTTGCTGCTAATCGGACTCAGACTGCCTGAGCTGTATTGTAGCCTTATTGATCTGCTATTTTGCTCATGCTATAAAATGTTTATTGATTGCAATTTATAGGAAAAAAGTTTACCTAAATGTGTCACTTGAATCCTTTCTGTTGCCAAACAAGGCTACTTATTTATATTTGTATTCGATACTCTAAGTTGAGAAAAATGGAACATTCGCATCTTATAAAAATATTTTTTAAACACTAGTAATCTCATCTTTTAAATAACATTAGATACACATACATTACTAAAAAAGAATGCAAACCATAGTAAACATTTTTTCATTTTTTTCATAGAGGAGTCTGACAAAATGAATAAATAATAAGTATATAGAACTTGTTTTTAAAAAATTTTTATAATATTTTTATTCTGTTCTATTAAAAAAGTCTCTGATATTGAGAGCACATTGAAAGAACAGCAGGTTCCTGGGGGAAACCACAAACTTGGACTCCTGCTGTTACAGTTCCCAAAATTTCAGCCCTTCAAAAATAAATATGATAAAGTATATAGATCAAATAGCTACTTTAACTATTAATTTCTAGAAGGTGCCATAAAACTGAGACAGCCAAACTTCTCAAACAAACTTTATTTAAGAACATTTGAGTAATGTTTCACCATGTATCATCTTCTGACTCATTTTCCACACATGGCAGCATATTTTCTGCAGATTTTTTTTATTTCTATTCAGTACATGCCTGTGCATGTGGTTATGCTTTGACTGCAGTAACTAGATACTCCGTGGCTGCCCTTCCTAACAATAAACATTGTAATCCTTGTTTTAAACTAAATATAGTTTAGATCGACTAGAAATGGCTTATTTTTGGTTTAAATCAATAATGCAATTGGTCTATAATGGCTCATTGTTTACTGTGTATGCCAAGCCCAATGTCTGGAAGAGCTACTGAATCAAGCTGCATCTGCATTCATTTTATTTTGCAGCCAGCTTAAAAGGAAAATTAAATAAACACATGAACATAAAGGACAGGGGCAGATCCCTGTAATGCTGTTTCATTGTGCTTCACAGAATTTGAGATGACAGGGGGTGGGGTCCTGGTGGCACTCCTGATTGTATGCTCACTTTCTTTTTTTTTTCATGTTCCAATTTTTTTCCTTTAATTTATGTCTTTAGTTACACATAAGATTGCATCAGTAAGTCTGTGGTTAGTTGCAAACACACCATAGCCCCTGAACAAACCACAGAGCAGCGCTCGGTAATCAGAAAATGCCTACCAGTAAGTGGTCTTTACTTAAAGCCTTTTTTTGATTCCCTCTTCAGTGTATGTGTGCCAAACCATTCTGCCTAAGATGTGAATACATACTGTAATAAATACCATAAACTAAGCCAATATATACTGTTTCATTTATAGCAATAAGTATTGTAATAACTTAAGAAATATATCACTCACAGGAAATACTTTATAGTATTAAATCATATTCATTATAAGAAGTCTGATGGAAGTTGTTTCTTTGGAAGCACAAGTGCTTGAATCAGATAAATATGAAATATGAAATAAATATTTCAAAAATATTACTTTTCTGCAGTTGGCAAAGAAAGAAGAAAGGGAGCTGTTTGGCTTTTGTTAAAGACAGAACAAGTATTTCCTTTTTATTCCAAGGAGTGTCTCACAGGAACAGGGTGGTGAGGAGGGATGGGAAAGCTCTTCCATTCTTGGGTAGGGAGTATGTGAAGCCTCATTATAGAAGTACTATCGGGGGGGGGGCTGTCCTTAAGTGCACCCATATGCCTAGGGATTCTAAGGTGCAAGATAATCCACAGCTGGCGTTATTAATCTGGATAAGTGCTGTGTGTTCTAGAAACATGCACTTATTCTGGCCCTGCCTGATCGGTATTTTGCAGCATGCTTTCTACTCAATATTGAAAGGATTTAGGAGCAAGTAAGACATCTCCAACCTCACCAGATCATGTGCATGATTCCTGCATCACATTTCTCCTTCCTGGCATCTTTGGATTACATGGGGCTGTAGCTTTATGACTACAAAGTGATGATGATAAAAATATTTTATAAAATCTTTATGGTCAGATCCGCCTTTTCAGTCCCATACCTTTTTACTTTCTTTAGTACTACAGGGGATACTGGGTCATGTTATCCTTCTCATTGTAGGGCACTTAGTGGACAAATAATGATGTTTTCTCAAACAATGGACTACATCCACTACTGTCATATTCATTGTTGCTTAGTTTGGATATTAACAACTTTTGTTTACCACTTGGCCTTCAGTTTACAGACATGCGTGCACACTATTTTTTTTCTCCCTTTTGCTGTGGGTTTTAGTGGAAACTATGAACACAGTCTTGACTACACCATATATAAAGTGACAGAAAGAAGGTCTTCCATTCTGCAGGAAAGATTTTTCAAAGCTTAGGTGTCATAGTAGGTTTATTAATGAAGGCAATATATTCACTGTCTTAAGCTCTGTGATTTATCCCTGTTGCTATGTTTTATGTAAGAAATGTTTTGCCCAGAATGTGTCTATTGCTATCTCATTAGACTATATGCAAAACTCTTGTTAAAAAACATCTGAAAATGTGGTCTAAGATACATCTACAAAATGGAATTTTATGTTGAGTCTTTTAATTTATTTGTAGCAAAAACAGTGCATTTCCTAATCAGCTTCTGCACCACTTTTCACATGTTTCCTTGGAGGTACTATAAGACACAATTCTTATTAATGAAAGGGTTATCATATAATGTTTAGTCCCAATTTCATTTTCTTGGTTTTTGGGCAGTCTTTTACTTAGTCCATTTAGTTTTTGTGTTTTCTTTCTATGCATGTGCATTCATTTAATTTACATGTGCTTATTCTTATCCCACTTTCTACTCATTGCACACATACACACACACCCACACACACACACACACACACACACACACACACACACACACACACACACTCGTACATGCATACAAATGTGCCCATCAATTACAGCAACTTTCTTGACTGTCTACACCTGAAATGTCTCATTGTAAACACATGAAAAACTACTTCAGCTCAAAACAAAGCACCCCCAATCCCGCACATCAAATGCCCTGATTTTGTAGAATGTCCCTTATTTTGCCTAATATTTTTGCTTTGCTCCATGAAATATGTCTGATTTTCCATTATATCCCTGAAGATTAGAGTTAGTCAATAAATCCATCCATTATAGAAAAAGCATGTTGATTCAAAGCCTCTTAAGTTTTTAACTGAATTAGCGTAATATTTAAAATTGTGCCTGAATTTAATTCTGTCACCCTATTTTTGTTGGCTTTGTCCAGAAAAGAAGGTGAAGAGTACATGCACACTCTCTCTCTCTCTCTCTCTCTATCTCTTTCATACACACACACACACACATACACACACACACACACACACACACACACACACACACACACACACACACACACACACACACACACAAACTGCATGGCTTTTTAAGTTATGATTAGGAAAGGGAAAATAAAACTAACTACACTGCAGTTACTTTTGTTTGAAGAGTCATCTTTTTTTCTTTTCTTTTTCTTTACATTTTTATTATTATTATTAGTATTATTTTAGGCTCACTAAAATGCCAGCCTGTGCTTCCCTGTGGCTTAATATGCTGCGATGAAGATGTGGACTTGATACTACGTTTTTCTCATATAATAATAATAATAATATCTGGTTCAAGTCCCAAACACACAAAAAACATTGTCTCAAAGCCAGGGACTCAATCGCCTTGCAGCTTGTGTAGGCGAACTCCTGCTTTAGAACTCAAATAAGAGTTTGGGCAAGTAGAACGCATTATTCAAGTTCAAGTGAGGTAAGTGTAGCAGGCATTGGGTAGGAGCAGAAGTACTTTAGCATTAGGTAGTGGTAGGAGGATTTTAGGGTTAGGGTCTGAGTAAGGGATTTTTAGGATTAAGGAGTTGGGGGTGGGTTCTATGGTTAGGGTGCAGGACAGGATTTTTAGGGTTAAGGAGCGATTAGGGAATTTAGATTTAGGGAAGGAGGCTGGATTCTTTGGTTTAGGGAGCAAGTTAGGACTTCAAGATTAGGGAGGCATCGCTCGTCTAGTCAGGATGTAATAGACAAGACTTTGTGGGCTCTGTTCAAGCAGCTTTATTATGTACAAACACATCAGGACTGAGGCTTGATAACATTAACTTAGATAAACTTATATACAAACTTGGCTATTACACTCATACATGCTCATTCTCTGGCTGCACTCTCAAAATGGCACTGATGCTAGCACGTGCTTGTTATTTACATGCATGTTCAGTCCTTGAAACACTTCTTAAAGATATAGCACACACACTCTGTTCTACATCCTCCCTCTTTCAGAAACAGGTTATGCAATATTGACAATATCAGTTGACATGCAATCGATACAAATAATTCTTTGTCATGCAATTATACAGAGCTAGATACACATATATACAATCAAGTCTAGGTTGCTGCGTATTTCATACTAGGTCTGGAAATATGACCATAAGGTATGACATAAAATTTAGACAGATTTAGCAACTAGGACTGTCTCTGCTGAATGTTCAACCTTACAAACATCAGGAACAAAAGGATGAATGGAAGTAGAAGTTAAGACACATTCTGCAACAGGAACATTGTCTGGATTGCTCTGAGATCTAGAGTCTGTACCACAGGAATAATGTGTGATATCAATTCTGATACAGGAAGAAGATGTCTGTGATTTTCCCTGTACTCCACACCCTCAGATTCTATTAAGTAGGATCTTGGCTTGGCACATATACTTGTTATTTGACCAATCCAGTCAAAACCTTTCGTCATTTGTATCCTCACTGTCTTTCCTTCTTTCAATGGATGAAGAAATCTGCTCGATTTATCATAGCTGGACTTCTGGAAAGAATGCTTCCTGAATAATTGGGCTCTAATTGTTCTGCTGTTCTTAGTTTTAGGCCTCAACAAATAGGCAATGTAATTCTGGTATGCCTGGATAGAAGTCTCTGAGCAGGTGAGCCAAGTATATCATCATGGGGTAGGTTTCTGAGATTGAGTAAATTCAAAAAGACAATGGTATGGTCACACTTTGACCTTTCAAGTAATTGCTTTGCACTCTGCACTGCACATTCAGCTAGTCCATTTGATTGTGGATATTCAGGACTACTAGTAACATGTACAAAGTCCCATTCTCTTGCAAATTTCTGAAACAACTGACTGGTAAATTGATTACCATTGTTAGAAACAACTTTGTGTGGACTACCATGGACAGAGAAATGATGATTCAACTTAGTGATAACAGCAGTGGATGGTATATTAGGTAGTAAATCGATCTCAAAACACTTTGAATAAGAGTCTACCAATATTAAGTAATGCTGATTGTTCCACTTGAATATATCAGTGGCTACTGTTGACCAAGGTAGTTCAGGAATTGACTTAGCTGAAGTGGTTCTCTTTACAAATGTGATTTAGTACTATTGCATACTGAACAAGAAGAAAGTACTTTATCGATGTCTTTTACTAGAGAAGGCCAAAATACTAGTTCTCTTTCCCTTCTTTTGGTAGAGTCGGAAACTGTGTGACCATGATGCAAAATCTAGATATATTCATGTTGTAAGGAAGCAGGAACAACAATTCTAGGACCTTTGAAAATAATGCCATCTTTCATCAACATCTCATCTCTGTAAGGAAAATAAGTTTGCACTTCAGGTGGTACACAAGATTGCTTTGACAGCCATCCAGCATTAATGTAGTGGTTGGGCTTTTGCAAAATTGGATCAGTCTTTGCATGATCTCTCAGATTGTCAAGTTTTGTTATAGAAACATTGCGCACTTCAATTACTTCATAGTCACAATTGTCTGCATCAAGCTGTTCCACTGTATTTCTGAGCGATCTGGATAAGGTATCAGCCAGATAAAGACGTTTGCCTTTTGTATAGACCATTTTGAAGTTGTAGTTTTGCAATTTCAGCATCATTCTTTGTAATCTCACTGGGTCTGAATGCACAGGCTTCTTTAGAATAGTAACTAGAGGTTGGTGATCAGTTTCAGTCTGAATAGCTCAGATATAGATATAATCATGAAACTTTGAACATGCAAATACTATTGTCAAAAGTTCTTTCTCAATCTGAGCATATTGCATTTCAGTTTAGGTAAGGGTTCTAGATGCACAGGCTACTGGTTTGTCTTCTTGAAGAATTACTGTACCAAGACCAAATTTTGAAGCATCACAAGAAAGAGTTATTGACATCGTAGTATCTTAATGTAGGTGGGGGTGGCAATTTTCCGCTTAAGGTCTTCAAATGCTCTTTGATGCTGTTACAACCAAGGCCATGTAACATTTTTGCATGTCAGCTCTCTCAAAAGTGCTGTCAGCTTACTGAAGTCTGGTATAAACTTGCCTAAATAATTGACAATGCCAAGAAAATGCTGTAGAGCTTGAACATTATCAGGTGATGGCATCTCAAGAATAGCTGCTTGCTTGGATGGATCTGGACTCAAGTCAGTGCTGGCAAATAAATGACCTACATATGTAACTTCTGGTAGTCTGAATTTGCACTTTAGAGGATTGAGCTTTAAGTTCACTTCACATGCTCTGTTTAGAACTTTCTTAAGGTTTCTGTCATGCTCTGCTTCACCATTGCCTCCAACCAATGAATCATCTACTATTATGATACAAGGATGGCCTGAAAAAAATGTGCTCCATTGCATGCTGGAAGACTTCACTTGCAGAATTTATTCCAAATTGTATCCTTAGGAATCTGTATCTGCCAAACAGGGTACTGAAAGTAGTCAGTAATGAGGATTTGTGATCAAGCATCACTTGCCAAAATGAACTTTTTGCATCCAAGACAGAAAAAATAGTGGCATTTGGTATTAGGGCTGTGACTTCTTAAACTGTATGCTTTGGATGATGCAGTCTCTTTAATGCTTTGTTCAAATCTTTTGGGTCAATATATAATCTGATTTCATCTGAGCCTTTCTACTGGGCTGCTACCATGGACAACACCCATTCAGTTGGTACTGTGACTGGACAAATTACACCTTGCTGCGCCATTTTATCCAACTGAGCTTTAACTTTATCCTGCATAGCTATTGGAACTTTTCTTGCTGGTCTGACCACTGGACTGACCTCTGGGTCTAACTTCATAGAATACGGAACTGGAAGTTTGCCCAAGTTGTCATCAAAAACATCAGCATACTCTGAGAAAATGGCTTCAGAAAAATTGGAACTAGGATATGTGCTTATATGATGAACTTCTTTGGTAAAATAAAGCAAATTCATTCTTAACCTGTCGCTGAGACCCAATAATGACTGCACAGATCTTTGGACTACATAAAGTAAGCTGTAACAGTTGCTAGCCAAATAACATGAAAGCACTACTGAGCCTTCAGTCTGAATTTCTTCACCTCCATACGCAACACGTTTTACACTACTAGCCACATTGAGTTGTTCACCAGCTCTCAATTTAGCAAATGTTTCTGCTGACATAATATTACACTTTGAACCAGTGTCTACTTTGAGTTCTGTGGATTTACCATTGATCTGGACAGTACAAAATACTTTGTTCTTTGCCATACATTCACTCATTAACCTTTTCTCCAATTACTGATACATCATCTTTATAAAAAGTAGAATTGCAGCTCTCTATATGATCAACTTGCTTTTTTGAGTGACCCTTCTTTATAACTGTATGAGGTTTAATTGATTTGCACAACTTTTGAAAATGGTTTCTTTTTTACACTTGTGGCATTGCTGACCAAATTGCCAAGCATTTCTCTCTTTTAGATTCATGACTGGCACCACAATTGTGACAGTTAACTATAAAGCTAGATTTGGGTTTTGTTGATTCATGCTTACACTGCATTGAGCAGACTTCTTTCTTGGAACTTACTGGAAAACTATGTGGTTTCCCCGGAGAACCCACTGGGGCTGGGGCTGCTATGTGCTTAGGCCTGTTTTTGTTTGCCATGTGTTGCATGCTGCCTACATTTGCTCTGGAGCCTGCTGAAACCATGCTCTTATCACTTGCAAGCATACTTGTGTGCCTTTCTGTAACTTCATAGATTTGACAAATCTTAGTGGTTTTGCTTAGCATTAAATCACTGTCATGAAGCTAAATCTTTCTCACAACAACACTATTAATACCACACACAAACCTGTCTTTTATCAACTCATCTTTTAAGTCAGCAAACCAACACATTTTAGCTTTGTTCCCTAGGTCAGTAATATAAGCTGCAAAAGTTTCCCTTGATTTCTGATCTCTTGTATAAAACTAATGCCTCTCTAATGTAATATTTGTATGGGGGCTACACATTTCTCTGAATTTGCACTTACACTCGGGTTCTTCCCTTGATTCAGCCTGTACACCAATATGGCTATTTTCACCTTCTCCCTCATATACTGCTGGTGCATACACAAATGGATGCTCTCTTTCAGTGGCCTCTGACCCAGCTAGGTTTGACAAAATGAATGTCCTGGTGCATGGATCTTTGTCAGAATAAGCTGCTTGTGTAAAAATATCATACTCTTGCTCAAATATTCTCCATTTCTCTACAATATTCTGATCAAATACAAGTGGTGAGGGCTTTCAACATCCATTTTCCATATTAACACATACCAGTGAAGGGTTTTGCAAATAAGCACACACACACACACACACACACACACACACACACACACACACCCACACACACACACACATGTCAGAAACTAATGACAGTATTCGTAACTATGCCCAATAGCATAACAAGCCTCTGAATAACTGAACTTTGTGAAATAAGTCTCTTGGGCACTGTAATACTTTTGAAATTACTGTACTGCAAAAAATCACCTCATCAGTTTAAGAAACATTTCAAAAGAACTGCACTGTGCGAATGAACTGGGCAGAAGAAGCTCAGAGTAAGAAACATTTTGAAGTAACTGCACTTTGCGAATAAACAGTACACGGCATACTGAAACTTTTCCAGAATGGTGGTACTTTGCTAGATAATTCTTTACAGTGTAAGAAACACTCAGTAATGGTTGCACTTTGCAAATAGACACACCTAGCACAAGAAAACTTTTGAAATGGCTGTACTTTGACTGAACGTCAAGAAATAGCTGCGCTTTGCACATAAATAAACTCTTCGGAATACATGCACAGTAATAAGAACACACTTTAAGCACTTTTACACACTTTGAGATACTTCAAATAATTCTAGTTATGCCTTGAATACAATATGAAGTAGTAGTTATGCCAAAACACAGCACTTTGCCAAAAACCATGCATTCGCCTTTCTTTATTTATGCTTGATGTTTCCTTTTTTGTCCTTATTATATTTGTTTTGCTCGTGTAATCTCTTTTCATCCCCATATACATTTCTTGTGCTTGTTTTACTCTAAACATGCCCGTTTTGCTTTAAACCCACTTGCTTTGCCTTAAATATGCCCGTTTTGCAATTCTGAGGTAATTCCAACCCCCTTATGTACTTTTCTGATGCTCGTTTTATCAAATCTCTTAATCTTAAACATTTCATTTAATCAACAAACCTTTTGTGCCTCCCGCTTGTTTAATAATGCAGTTTGTGCCCTTGCAATGCTCCATTTTATCTTTTTTATAAAATAAACTGTTCATGCAAGTTTTCATTACCTTTGGTCCTTTTCTGGCTTTTTTTGTGTTTGTTTCTCTTAGTTTGCCTTCACTGTTAACTCTGTACCTCATAGCTCTGGAAAGCAGTCTCAAGAATCCTGGTTATGACACCATGTCACTCTTCTAGTCAGGATATAATAGATGAGACTTTATGGGTTCTGTTCAAACAGCTTTATTATGTACAAACACATCAGGATTAAGGCTTAATAACTTTAACTTAGTTAAACGTATATACAAACTAGCTATTACACTCATACATGCTCACTCTCTGGCTGCACTCTCAAAATGGCACTGAAGCTAGCACATGCTTGTTATTTATATGCATGTTCAGTCCTTGAAATGCTTCTTAAAAATACAGGACACATGCTCTATTCTACAGGAGGGGAATGGAGTTTTCAGGTAAGGGAGCAAGGACTCAGATTAGAACTGGCTGTGAGTTTTAGGGCTGGAGTTAGGGTCCTGATAGGGCTGTATAGTTTTATAGGGCTGGGTGTTGGGAGGGCTACATAGGAATGGCAGACTAAGTAAGCGGGACTTTGAGCACTAGCTTTTTTGAGCAGGTGGCAACAAGCAATTGTAATGTGAGTTACTAGCATGCAAGTACCTGTAGTTGACCCTTAATACCCTGTTAGACAATGTGTATTCTCTAGCAATATATTGTCTGTGAGATCCACCTATTTTCTAAGATAGACATGCCACTTTTACTGTAGGTTTTTAATAAAATGGGTATGCAGACAGCTGTGGTACAGAAGTTGCTGTGCATACTTAATAGCTGTAATGATATAATCTCAGGAGGCAGTATATATTTAGGATTTATTGAATATAGGTTATATTCTTAACAGATATATGCCACAGTTACATCTCTATGACCAACATATATTTGAGTAACTGGCTTCTGAATCTTGAGCAGTGGGAAAATCATTAGATGGGGAAAATGAGCATATGTTAAGCATATATGCCATTATAGGAAAAAAACAAATACGTGCTTACAGTTCACAAACTGAGCTGGAGAAGAAAATGGTCTGTCTGTAGCTAATCTCTATGTGGACTGGAGCATGTTAAGAGTTTCCAGCATACTGGTGATGAAGCCTTAAAATGTCATGGAAAGAATGTACCAATTTACAGTGCTGTTGGCTTGTCACTGTGCCTAGTGCTTCTGCAAGGTGATAAAACACCCTTCTACATACCATCATCATCCTGCATTATTACCTTTCCAGTGCAATGTATGGCAGTTCTTAGGAGAAACAGCGTAGCTGTGTGTCATTAGGACATATGACCTGTAGCATCACACTTACATCCCTACACTCCTTAGTGCATCAAACATTGCATGTTAAAAGTTATGCTATAAGGTGCACTCCTACATAGCTAACAAGGATGGTACTGCTACAGGCCATAAGTCTGTGCTACTCTGTTTGCTTACTGGCTGGTACAATGTCCTTGTGGGAAGAATATGCAGTACAACATCTACCGCCACGTGCTGGTCTTCATTACACACTCGTTTTCAATGTGCTTGGCACTAGTCATTATTCATGGTGCACATGGGATATTATAATGTGTAGCCATATCCACAGTACATGTCTGTGATGAGGAACCAGAATAGAAAGGTACGATATAAGGGGTCTATACAGCTAGACAAATACACTCACACATGGTCTGGCATTGTACTAGCAGCGAAAGTGCAACAGGTGTCAGGAATCACACTACACATGCCACTCAGAAGTATGCAATGTCCACAACTAGTATTGCTACACAAATAATTTCATATAATAACGGCTCATTACTACTCAAAAATGGGGACACTGATTGGATAACAAAACCAACATGCCCATTGTAAATCAAGCATACACCAGTAGAAAAAAGTCCTGCCACTGAAGTACCCCTGAGTGGCCAGACTTTTCTATTCACATATGCTACATATGACACATCAAAATATAAGAAAAATCAGGTATGTTTTGCAAAACTAAAAGAGAAACATACCTGATTTTCCTCATATTTTTGTGCTGTCCCGGGCAGTTTCTATTTTTTAACACTTTATCACTTCTCCTGCACTGATGTACTGTGCAAGCATGTGAACGTAAGTCCCATATGCATGTGCAGGACATCAGTATTGCAAAGACAATGAAAAAGAAGACAGAATTGCCCTCATAAATGCATTATTTAGGAAAGATAAGCAATTTTTTTCTTAAATAATATACTTGTATAATAGCAATAATCCAGTCCTTTTTGTGGGTATATCAGGATTTACCCACGGTAAGCTTTGATTAATCATTCAAGTTTCACCCTTGTGATCAAACCACACCGTTCTTAGGTAAACCTTGATATACCCATGCACAGTTATGGATTATTACCCTAAAGTGTACCTTAGCCTAATGCAACCTAAATAACTGTTGACCTCCCACTTTAATATAGATATCTATATGTTTACTCATGTATGTCCATGTTTGCAGCTGTTCCACTGCAAAGACTTGCATATAATACATTACATTTCAACATGAAATTGTGACTGTACCAGTGTGAGTATGTCCTTTTATTCTATATACTTTTATTTAATATCAGCCAGTTCTATATGCTACTATCTGTATTTTTTTAATACTGCACCATCAAGAATGACACTGTTGTTTAATTTACCTGTGTTAATATACACTGTGCTTGACATTTCTGGAGGCACTGGTGCATTTACTGGCATTTTGTCTTATGGATTTAAGGTGTTATATGCTAGTTGGTTACTCTTTCTATTTTTTAATTTACACTGTACCAATGGGCATTTTTTCCCCAGGCCTCCAATGAAATAGCGTTCATATTTGTGTTGCGTTACTCTTCATTTTGTCATCATAATTATTCAGCAGGATCTGTACAAAACAGTGTTCCCAATACACCAGCAGGTGAATGGTGTGTTAATAACATGTGTAGCCAACACTTACACACAAAGGAGTCACACAAAACAGCCAAGAACACTTTGGCATACATCTGGATTCAAACTTTATAGTATTCAAAAACAAATCTATAGACCTGAATATCATCTAACCACACCACATATGATCTTCTACTTCACAAAGTTCAAAGCTGACAACAGACTGAAACAAATGAGATTGCATATATTAGTCTTCATTGCCCTCATGACAATTGTAAAATCCCATACTGGGTACATTACATCCAGTAACATAATAAGTATGAAACAGTAAAAAGTGATGATACACAAGTGGGAATAGACAAAGACATGGAGGCAAAGAATGGTATATTTTTCTGGGCCATTTTAACATCTTTGTGTTGTGTTACTGTTACGTTTTTTCATGATAGATACTCTGTCATCTAATGTACAATCAAGTGTTTCCAATAGAAACATGATTAAGACATAAGCAGGATTAATGGTGGATCATGAAGAAATACAGACAAACAATTTCACATAATAGTAATATAAATAAATAATTAATATGACTTTCACATATTTCTGGATTCAGATCCTTGACACTATGGAAAAAGCTTTTTACAGATGTAAATTATGTCAAAACACCACACAAGAAATGTTACTTCACAATCATAATTTTACTACTTCAAAGAGATCGTCACAAAACAATGAGGCAGGAGAAAATGTAGACTTCAGCCTTCATCACAGTAATGACTATTTCAGCATTATATTAGGTGTACATTACCACCAGCATAATAAATGATTCAATACCAACAGAGATGATGTTATGTTAAGGTGTTTTGTTTCATAGTTTACACATTTGTCACGACGCCAGGAATTTTTGGGCAGCATACTTCCTAACAATATTTGCAATTTGAACTTCCCACAAGGTATATATTCAGCTCTTCAACCTATTAAAGAGAAGATTAGCCTAACTTTATATAGCTAAGCCCAGCTGGACTTTCCCAGTAAACAAAAGCAATAAATAAATAAATAAATAGATATGAACATTATATCAGTACACCACAGAGAAACTCCTACATCACACACTTTAAATCACATGATTGAAGGGACACTGGCAACTTTCTGAAGCCAAAAGGGGAGAAGTGAGAGAGAGATGGAGAGAAATACCCTGGGTTTTGCTTTTTAGGACCATCTTTATGGTGTGTTACTCTTAGTTTTTTTTCTCATTATTAATCTGTCATGCTCTGTACAATAACTTGTTTGCTATAGGAAGCAAGAAGGGATAGGAGAATAGAAACAAGATTAAGACATACGCAGGATAAGGGTGGCTTACTAAGTCTCCCTATTGGGGATTGAATCTGACCAAATGGATCTGACCAAAAATCTACCAAAACAGCAGAGGCCACCAAAGCAGACACCCAAACAACTGCCACCACAGACCAAGACACATGCAACACATAGACCACAAAGTCAGTGTGCCAAACAGTCACAGCCCTTAAGGCCAAACACAATGCCAGACACTCTTGTCATAGGTGACTCCATAGTCAGACACACTGACGTCCTACTCATCAGATTGAGCAAGGAGAAGGTCACAGTAAGCTGCCTGTCAGGCGCTAGAATCCGCCACATAACGCAAGCACTCAGGTCACTCGACAGCAGGTACAAGTATGACTCAGTCATTGTCCATGCTGGTGTGAACGACCTGAGATGCACCTCCCTGGACTACATGAAAAGAGACATAGAGGAGCTCTCTGATTATGTAGCCCAGGCAGGTATGACCCTGACCTTGAGCAGTATCCTACCTTCACCAAGAATGATGCCACAATACAGAGACAAGATGATCAGCTTTAATAATTGGCTTAATTTCTGGTGTCATTCAAAGGGGATCCAATGTCTGTCTGCCTGGGATGACATGCTGGACAAGCCACGCTGCTTCGCAAGGGATGGCTTGCACCTGTCACCCCTGGGTTTCCGGATATTGGCAAAGGCTCTTGCCACCCCCATAGTGCCTTTTTAGACAAGGCTCAAATTCTAAACCTACCACCCTAGAACAAAACAAAGAAAAAAAACTAAGGGTAATGCTGCTCAATGCCAGAAGTCTCAACCTCAAGATGCACGCACTCGAAGCCCTTCTCAGTATGGAGAACATCGATGTCTGTGCTGTGACTGAAACCTGGTTCAAGGCTCCTGAGAGCACCCCGGCACTATCAGGTTTTACCTCATATCATGCGTTCAGGCCCCAAAATCCGGATAACACCAAGAAAGGAGGAGGGGTGTCCATATTCATCAAAGACACCCTCACTTCCAGGTTGGTGGCAACTCACGATGCATCAGAGACCATCCAGGTGCAATTAACCATAGGCAAGACTACTCTGCAATTTGTAGCATGTTACAGGCCACCCTCTCAAACTCAGGAACCTCACACAGCTTTCCTGAAAACTCTAGAGGGGATAAATGTAACCCCAAACACCATCATACTAGGTGATTTCAACTATCCGAATATAGACTGGGATCACTACTCAAGCACCAACACTCTTGACCAAAGGTTCCTAGAGTTCATAAACTCAAATGCCATGGAACAACTAGTTACCATACCCACAAGAGGTGAAAACATACTAGATCTCATCATCACGAACATGGGGTCACAATGTTCAACACCGGAGGTATACCCCTCATTGGTGAGGTCAGATCATAAACTAATTTCACTCGAAGTCCACATCCCGCCCCCACCCCAGATAAAAAAGACCACAGTGAAGAACTTCTCTAAAGCCGACTTCACACTTCTTAGGACTGGTGTGGTCTCTTTCAAGGCCCCAGAACCAGCGGAAACCATCATTAAGGCCGCTGAATCACATACAAATGCCTTCTACCAGCACCTCCAAGACTGCATGGATCAGGCAATCCCAAACAAAACAAAGACTCTTTGTACCAAAGGCAAGCGTCCAGTCTGGTGGACCCCAGCCATAAACAAGCTCTGCAACAAAAGGAGAAAGCTACTACAAGATAGAGCAAAATCTCTAAAAGGGAAGACACCCTTGATCATTATAAGTAAAAAACTAAGAGCTCTCATAAAATCATCCAAGGCACATTTTGAAAGAAAAATCGCCAAGGACTCAAAAGACAATCACAAGGCCTTTTTTAGTTATGTTAGAAACCTGGGAGGAAACTCCCAGATATGCTCAGAACTAGTTCAAAATGATGTAAAGATCACTGAACCTACAGACATTGCCAACATACTGGCTGACAGGTTCAGTGCAAATTTCTCTCCCCCCTCCCCCCAAAAGGAAAATTATCTATACCAGAGGATTGTAGCCTCCCAAACATCTCAAATGCTCAGGTGAGAACAGCTCTCTCCAAGGCAAAAAACACAGCATCCATGGGACCAGATGGTGTCCCCGGTTGTGTGCTCCACGAACTCATTGAGGAATTAAACCCGCAATTAGGGCAGCTGTTTAATCTTAGCCTCACCTCAGGATACATATCCAAGGAGTGGCGTACGGCAACTGTGGTCCCACTACATAAAGGTGGTGCCTCCCCTGACCCTGGAAACTACCATCCCATCAGCTTGACAAGCCTGGTCTGCAAAGCTATGGAGAGGATCATAATGGAACTCATAAATAAAGACATAGGGGACCTGCAGACATTGGATCAAACCCAATTTGGCTTTGTCAAGGGCAGATCATGCCTCTTAAACTTGGTTGACTTTTTCGAAACAGTCACCAAGGCCATTGATGAGGGAAAGGCAGTCCACACAGCCTACCTTGACCTGGCAAAGGCATTCGACACAATACCCCACTCGGGCATCATAGAAAAACTCACCAGCTTAAATGTAAACCCATACATCACAAGATGGGTTGCAAACTGGCTAAGTGACAGAACCCACAGGGTCAGAGTTGCTGGCACCATGTCTGATTCCAAGCCTGTCACAAGCAGTGTCCCACAGGGCTCGGTCCTGGGCCCACTCTTGTTCGGCATCTACTTTTCAGAAGTACAGGCAAGCACAGGAGGATTATGGCTGACAAAGTTTGCAGATGACTGCAAACTGGGCGCCATAGTTGAAAACACATCAGACACAGATATCCTTCAGAAGGGTCTCATAGAAACAGATAACTGGTGCCAAAGCCATGGCCTTAAGTTAAACGCTAAAAAATGCATAGTCATACCCTTCAGGAAAAACAAGGTTACCCCCAGCTACCATATAGGTGGCAATCCACTAAGCACAGAAGAGGTTATCAGGGATCTGGGGACCCAGGTTGACAGTAACCTTTCATTTGACACCCACGTTGCCAAAGTAGTTAGGAAGACCTTCTACATTGCCCACCTGATCATGAAGGGATTCACATCTAGGTCAAGGGAGGTCATCATTCCCCTGTACTCATCACTCATCAGACCGATGATTGAGTATAATGCCCCATTTGGAATGTATCTGACCCGACACCTGCAGCAATTGGAAAGGCCCCAAAAGTTCCTCACCAAAAGGATAAAGGGTCTCAAAAATATGTCCTATGCTGCCCGACTGAAGGAGCTCCAGCTCTACTCAGTCGCACCCTGCTCAGAGGTGACCTGTGCCTGACATACAAGGCCATGTCCAACCCGGAATTAATGAACATGCTTCACCTCAAAAAATCTAAATCCATCCAATCTACAAGAGCACGAGACTTGAACCTTGACATGGCCATAAATAGGATGTGCTGGAGGGACAGATTCATCACCCAGAGACTCCCTATGCTGTGGAACAAAATCCCGGTACATGTGAGGCAGAGCACCTCGCTAGCTTTGTTCAAGAGAAATCTTGACCAATGGATGGGAGATCGCAGGTATACACCAGGGATCACCTCAGTGTCACTGCTTGACAGAGGCACAGCTAAATAATGGGCATAGTATCCTTCAAACTATAGGGGTGGCGAAAGTCACAAAACTCTGGGCTAGGCTTATAAATGCCCTAGGGCAGATAGCCTAGTATGAACCTATGAACCTATGAACCTATGAATGTTTTTGCAAATCCTGCTGCACTATTCAAATGGTATGTTAATGAAATGCTGTAACTGGAAATAAACACAGATGTTTGGAGTTAAACATATGATAGGAACTTAAAATGTCATGAAATAATAATTTGACATGCAGTTCTAATCAATCCTATGACAGTATGCAGAAACATCAGTCTACAAAGTGGGGAATTATCTGTACACACCACATAGGAATTTATAGTTCATTCCAACCAGCAGCCTAAGACCTACTAGAGTAACTGTTTCAAACTATTACTTTTAATCTTCCTTTACTCTGTATTCCTATAGACCAGTAGATTTAAGCACATTTGTGTGAAATGAACATTGCTAGTGCAGCTGAAATTAAAATCTTCAGCTTTTGCCATAGGAAGTTAAATGCTATTCACCATTACTCTGCACTGGAGTGTGATGCCAACATCTGCACAAATGCTGAGGACAAAAAGTGAATGATTTTTCAATGGGCCATTTATAGTCATGTTTGTAATTGGTGATTCTAATTTTTTGACAAGATTAAGCAAGTGAAAAAGAGGTTGATGGGGCAGTGGTGAAAATGGGGGCTGGGGGAAGCTGTGGGTAAGAGACAGGGGAAAAATACAGACATTTACAGGATGGTGGTGGGGGGCACCATAGCTATTCCCATCTTCAGAACATAAATGTAGAATTGTACATACAATTTCATGACTTTGGAGAGGCACCACCCCAGGGATTAGGGACAACACAATAATGTTATATAGCCACTTGGACTTAATCAAATGTGTTAAGATGACACATAGGTGACAAAGAGAACTATGTATTGGGTGTTATTTTTTTGTGGGACAGGTACCTATATTTTTACTTTTAGGAGAGAGAGGAATGTTGGTAAAGGTGTTTAGGAATGAGAGAGTCAGGTAGATAGGTCAGGTTAGGTAGCAGGTGCAGACATAAAGGGCATGCTAACAGATACAAAAGGTTGGGGGGCAGCATGATTGGGGATAGGTAGGGAACCTCAGAGGCATGTCCATGTCCAGCTTCAGAACAGTGAGAATCTATTCCTCACCCAATGTCTTCTGTGCCAGTTGCCTGTGTCAGTGTTGAACATGGCATTGTTTTGGCAAAATAATTCAGGACCTTTTCAAACTTGCCAATTTTGGGCATAGAGGCTCTTCTCCATTATGCCCTTCACCAGTCTTGTCAGCTCCTGATGGGTGACAAAATCACTACCTCCACTAGTACTGCTCCCAGAGAGTATCATTGCACCAGCAGCTCGGGGAGAGCTAGCTGATGCAAGTATAGCAGGTAGGGCAGGAGTTGTGGAGGCAATGCTGACAGGTTGTGACCCAGATGCGCTGGGTGTCTGTGCTGCTTTTGGTGGTGCCACTGCAGACACCTGTGGATATATGGAGGGCTGAAACAGTGGTTGGTTTAGCTCCCTGTGCTAGTGGTCATTTTGTTTTCAAAAAATAAAGAATAAGATCAATGGCATGTCACATTATTTTATTATTTCAGTACATAAACCAATACAATAAAAAATAAGTACACCTTGGTCACATCCAGAAATGATGGGAAAGCATTAATGTGTCATCCAATCAATCACAATGGTACAATATGGCAAATGGAACCATATATTTAACTATGATATAGCAGATACATGCTTTCAAAGTTATAACTGCATTTTCAAAATTGCATTGTTAGTGTCATGCAGTATTGCAGTTAGTAATTTATAAATACTATCCTGTAGAAAAATATAATGTCTGTGTCTAGGTATTGAACCAGCACACAATTCGGCTGATGTACTCATTGCCTAATGCAATCACCAATAACTATTTGAGCAGGCATGTATGTTTGTTATAAAAGTTAAGGTAAGCCTTCTCAAGATGTAGAGTGATGGACTAAAAATACTTATTTGCTTTGCATTCAGAGCTGATGCATACTTACCCTGTTCTTCCCTGAGGTGGTCTTTCCTAATGCATCTCATGGTTTTCTGCAATCTCTGCTGCAGCTGTACAATTCCTAAAATAACAAATAAGATATATGAAAGCATAATGAGTACCTGCTGGCTGGCTAATTAATGTATATCATAGACAGGTGATAGGTTAGTATACTTATCCAACTGAGCAGTGTTTGCAGTATTAAATTCATCCTCCCATTGTTTCAGTAGGTCCCACCTGTGTCCCCTCAAATCACTGTACTGGTGAAGATATTGCTCTCCAATGTGTGGGTTGCCAGTTGCACTGGAGACAGCCTTGGCCAACATACTCCAAGCCTCAGCCCTATACTGGGACCTGGTATAATCCCACTGCAGTAGCCTCTGACTGTTACTCCATCTTTGTGCTCCAAATGGAACACCGTCTCTACATTCTCCAGTCATATCTGCAGAAGCAAGCTAGAAATAAGTGTTTGAATTAGCACCTAAATCAGGTTTCACATGTAAGAGCTTGTGCTCAAGAACAGACAGCCTTTGCAGCTACATTTGTACAATTGAAAGCACTGCAGTGGCTTGACAGACACATTGGTCAACAGTACATCAAAAGTATTGAAGGTGAGAAATATGGTGGTGAGATTTGGTCACATGTGATGCTCAAACTATTGTCACATGTTCCAATATTAAACAATGAAATGCTTTGTGGTGTTTGTTATGATCATGGTTGGATGGAGGGCAAATTATATTACTTGTGACCTACTGGCCTGTTGGGAGTTACATACTGGTAAGACTAAATAGTATCACCAGGAAATGAAGCCCATTAGTGAAAAAAGGTTAAAATGCTAAACTTTGCTTATGAACTCCCAGTGCCATAGGAGAACTTTCTTTTTATTATGTTAATTAGAAGTATAGTAATGTAGCAGAAATGCCTGTATGTCTGTGATTTTAGTTAGTCATGGGACTGCATTTCTATGTAAAAGGCAATATTTGTGTTTGTAAATGCATTTCAGATGCATGCAGTTGCATAACCAGAGTAATACATAATGGTTTAGGTTACATACACACTTCAGAATACATATTGTTATAAACACATAGTCATGATATGTGATAACACATAAGATATGTGATAACACATATGAATTACAACAAAATATTGTGCACATCATACCTATGCATGCACATTCCACATTTAATGTCAGCATTATGTTTAACATAATTTACACACATTTTATAGGGCTTCCAAAGCAAGCAGTAAGTTTGCATTTGTTGAATAAACATAGCTATGATACTCATTTGCATTTATTGTTGCATTCCTAATCAAAATGTTGGGACAAATGGCATTCTGACCTGCTCTGTAAAAGTAACTGTAAACTGGATTTGAACCCTGCATCAGCTGCCATCTGTCTCTAAGCTCACTTCACACATACCTTGTGACAAAGGGAAAGCTACCTGACAGGTGAAATTAATTCACTGAGTACTATCCAGAGTGCTGACAGCTGTGCACTGGCACCAGGCTTGCTTGTACTACAGAAGACAACCTACATAAAAATTTTCACTTTTTTTCCTTAGGAAGTGAAATATGTTTGCATGCTGCTGAGCAGAGAGCAACTGCAAAAGGTATTACAAAAAAGATTGACAGAGAGAAACAAGCTGAAAGGAAAATTATTTCAATTGCAGTGATCAGAGCAAGAAATGCGTTACAGTAACACCTTCATTCTTCTCATGTCTCCTTGCCACATCAGAACTTTAATGTGTGGCACGTTATCAGCACTTTAGATAATGACAAATAATGGGAATGAAGGCAGACATCAGATCACATGTTAGCAATACTCAGAAAAGTTGAGTTTTAAAATACAATGATATAACAAAATGTGCGTCAATATGTATTCACACCCCTCTATAAAATTATCAGCAAACTGGATTCTAATCCTGCATCAGCTATTTTTTTGTCTAAGCTCCCTGTACTTTCACCTTGTGTTACAAAGGATGTCTGAAATTCAATTTTTCCATTTTTCATTTGGAACTGAGCCTGTCAAGGAGAGAGCAGGTGCAAAAGGGATTAAAAATTAAATTATATTGCAGGGTAACAAATTTAATGGATATCTGTAGTAGGGAACACAGCACGTATAGCATTAACATTACACATTCATACTTTTCACATCTGCTTGCAACATCCCAAGCAGCATTTAGGTTACACATCATCAGGATCTCATGTATTGGCAATTGGTTTGAAAGGGGGCACACAAAGAATGAGTGGAGGTAATTCTTGCTACAGTGCACAGAATTATTCATGCTATCATAGTTTACAATATATTGTTTAACTGTCATGATGAATACTTGTGAGATATGGATGAGTTCTCCAGCATATAAGACACATATGTTTACATTACTCATGTTACTGCTTTGGTTTGAGCATAGTTTACAAAATGTCATATGTCACAACATCCATAGCACATAATACTATTACTAATGAGAAGAGGTGAGTTTACAACAACGCCACCTTTGTAACATTGATTCACATGGGCTACAGGTAAGATTTTTATATGTCCACATTACTCATATTACAGCTTTGGTTTGAACACAGTCTACAAAATGTCATATGTCACAACATCCATAGCACATAATATTATTGGTAATTACAAGAGGTGAGTTTACACCACCTTTGTAACATTGATTCACATGAGCTACAGGTAAGATTGTTATCATATATCTCATACTTTAGCCTGTTCCTTTCACACACACACACACACACACACACACACACACATATATATATATATATATATATATATATATATATATATATATATATATATATATATATATAGCATTGAGTGTTAATATTTATTCTGAATACAGTAATGAAAAATATCTGTGAACTGGATTGGAACCCTTCTTTGTGTGACCTCTTTCTCTGAGCTCACTTCACTTATACCTTGTGCCACAGAGAGTTAGGTGACAGGTAGAGTTTCTTCACTGAGTCCTCTCCAGAGTGCTGATGGCTACACACCAGTGCTAGACTTGTTTGAGCTACAGAAGCGATCTGAAATTTAATTGCTCACTTTTTTCCTTAGTCAAGAGTTTGCAATGTCAAATAGTGTGAAAATGATGACGAAAAAGGAAAGGAATGTTACTTAAATAGAGGAAACCTTATGAAACAAGAAGTTAAAATGTGCAGTTCTGATGCTTCCTAACTTTTGTTGTTTTGCAACACGAACATATACCCTTAAACAGCATTATGTTCACATAAACAGCACCTTCTATGGATTTGAACCCCAGGACAGCAGGGCATTCACAACACTCAGTTGAGATTATTATCAGTATGTGCCTGAGACACACACACGCACACACACACACACACACACACACATATATATATATATATATATATATATATATATATATATATATATATATATATATGAGTTACCTTCATCTGATCAACATTTCATTTGATCTAAAATCATTTGGTCGAATGTTCATTTGATCGACAACCAGTATTCAAGGCAAATAACAGGGAGTTGTCCCCCTTCCCAAGGTTGTGTGACTCTGGAGTTGGTATATATAGTTAGGGGGATGTGGGGGCATAGACTCCACATTGGGAGTGTGGGGGGCTAAGCCCTCCACCTATTTTCATTCAAAATCTGTACTTTTTGTGTTATTTTCTTCATTTGACAGAAACTAGGTGGGGGGGCTTCGCCCCCTCACACCCCCCAATGTGGGGGGCTGCGCCCCCACACCCCTTAACTATATATACCAACTCCAGGGTCGCACAACCTTGGGGAGGGGGGCAACTCCCTGTTATTTGCCTTGAATACTGGTTGTCGATCAAATGAACATTCGACCAAATGAGTTTAGATCAAATGAAATGCAGATCAAATGAAGGTAACCCATATATATATATATATATATATATATATATATATATATATATATATATATATATATTCTGTGAAGAAAAAAGTACATTACATATATTCAAGATGTGACATATTATCATTTGACATTCAGCTGTAACAGAACTAAGTTCTGAAACTTGTCCTGTATAATTTGCATGCCTCTGATATTGCCAGCATTTAAGCTAATCTTGCCTTATACAATATAAAATAGAATGTGCAATACTGTAGCTCGTTTCTATTGTTTATTTTGTGAACATCATTCCCTTGTATATGCTTTTCTAACAAGACTGCTATGTGGTTTGCCTTGCTGTTGATATATGTTTCAATAAGTAATGTAGTTGCTTAGAACTGCAGAAAAAAATACTCAGAGGCACACTGTGTTTTCATAAATGATTTATTCAAATGTTAGGAATGTTTCTTTCCTAAGTCAGTCAATGTACTCACAGACTTCTTAAGTTTCCTCTCTTAGCACACCCTCTGTACATATAAATCAAAGAGGACAGACTGTGAGACCCTGATTTTTCTACAGTCAGACTAATCATTCACACTTGCAAGCCCCTAGCAGGTAACACTTCTCAGCAATAGCAATGGTAAGGTGTGTGTACACAATTGTGTATGTCCTTACACCATGATTACCTACCTTGCCCTTAGTGCAGATTGTGGGATTCATGAATGCTAATGAGTTAACACACCTCATTTGCACACTTACAGTGCTGAGAGGGCTGACTCTATAATACATACATTATTCATGTTGGTAAAGAATTTGCATCACAGTAGGGGTGACTATTTGCATCCCGAGAGCTTGATACTGCTGTTTGCTTTAAAAAAACTTATTTCTTGACTAACAATTGACTTGCTATTACTTTTTTTTACAGACAGATATATTTTAACCTTACTGATAGATTTCATTTGACAATACAATTATTGCTTTAATTAATGCATTTTTCTCAATAGCTTTTGGCATAACCATGCATATCAGTTATTTCTTGAAGATTGAAAAATGTTTCTAAATAAAAGTTTACCTGACATTTAATGGAATGTTTAATCTGGGAAGCTGACTTCCTAGTGCAGAAGACTATCATCTTACTTATTAACATGGTCATGTATTTTTTTGCATTATCAGCACACAAAATGTGTTAAGCCTGTGGTGTAAACCTGTCTGCCTTCCATGGAAGTAAATATCATGCAAGCATGTTATCCATTTTTCCTTGAAAGGTGTACATTATTTTGTTAATGTTGCAATGTATTTAAAAGTTACAAAAATGTTTGCCTTATTAGCCCTTTGTTATAAATTCCTTTCTTTGTTTGGTAGGGGGATCTGTATTAAGTTGTATGTTCTCATAAGGATCCTTACATTTTCATTCATTTTCTGTATGATGGGACAGACACACTCACATATATTTGTTTTATTACCAATCATTTTTGATTTACTTCTGCATTTTTTCCCTTTTATGTTTCCTCCCATACAGGGTTATGCCACCCAACACATCTGCACTCTGTAAACCACCATACAGTGATGTTGAAAATGAAGTGATCATTCAGGCAGTATATCACCATGGGTTAGTACTCTTAGAGAGAGAGAGAGAGAGACAGAGATGGCAAGTCTTCCTGTGACCATATCTGGGAGCAGGTGGTCACTGATGTGAATGTGGTTGGAAGTAATGGGTGTATATATTCTGAAATAAGACACAGGGCCTGTCCAGAGTGCTGATGGTCATACATCAGTGCTAGACTTTTTTGAGCTAAAGAAGGCATCTGAAATATGACCCCACAGGCCAGACATAAGATAACTGCAATTGCCCAGAAATATATGGTTATGGGGTGGGGGTGGACCTACTACTGAACCACCACTGACTAAAACAGAGGAGTTCCTGTCTACTGTCAGAGATACTGACAGCACAGAAAAGGGTTCACATACCATACAGAATATTATATTTATAAAGTAGCAGAAAGTATTCTAAGAACTAAGTCAACAGGAGATGGAGAAAGGAGATTATGCTGGTAAGGATGACTAAAATTAGGGATACAGACCAAAGGCTATAGGTGGCTGGAATTTATTGAAGAAAAATGGAAAAGGAGTGAAGGTATTGGGATCAAATAATTAGAAAGGGAAAGGTAATAGAATGGGAAGAGGCCAGAAATTTATTTGGAATGCAGGCTAGAGATTGCCTCCCCTATCAAGGATTGATAGACTGTAGTCAAACAGAAAGAAATAGGGAGATCCTAAGCAAAAGACCAGCATTGATAGAGTTTTTTACTAGAATGTAGAACAGAAGCTGCTGTTTAAAAGGGTAATTAGTAGGGCATATAAATGATAACTATAAGAATCAATCAGAGGAGGTTAAAAAAGATTTTTGAAGAGATATTGGATAAGCATTTTACAAAGAAACAATGAGTGGATATACGTATGCCTCCCAAATATGCAACAAAGTCTAGAAAATTTAGGATCATTGCTTGGAAATGTTTGCATAGGTATTTTAGACTCCAAGTGGAATCCAAATATTTTTCCTGCGGTAGATTGCAAGTGTTGGCAGTGTGGTTGAAGAAGAATGAAGTAATTGGGGACATATTTTTTGGGAGTGTAATGAGTTGGCAGAATTGAAAAAATCCCTGCAGACTGCTCTGTCAGAAATACTGGATAAGTAAATTAGTGTAACTAAGGAAATGGTTTTTAAGCTATGATACAGAACTGGAATTGCCTAGACATATTAAGGCTTTGCTGAGTCAAAGTCTAAACCTACTGTGCTAGAAGTAGTGAATATTGTAGCAGAGGTAAAACAACTGGACATCAGATCTTTAGAAGAGTGTAGGAGTAAATTACATAGAATGAATGGGAATTGTGGGACGAATACATACTAAATAATGTTTTGGAGGAGGAATGGGAATTGTGGGACGAATACATACTAAATAATGTTTTGGAGGAGGAACCCGCGGTGGTGGTGCTGCGGTAGCATTGTCGTCTCACAGTAAGACGCTGTCCGGTTCGATTCTCAGCTAGAGCATCTTCTGCGTGGTGACATGCGTGAATGGGCGTACCTTCGTTGAAGGTTGTGCGTCAGGCCTGGCAAGCCGGTACGTAAAATCAACTGCCAATCATTAGCGGACCAGACTTCCACTGTGGCGATCCCTAACCGGGAAAAGCCGAAAGACACAAACAATGTTTTGGAGGAGGAATGATGTTTAAAAGAAGGTAAAATGTGAATGAACTATTGTAATGTTTGACAATAACTGGATAGATTATAAGTGATGTATAATGTCTGTAACTAAAACATGTCAATATGGTCTGTTTTCATTAATATAGATGGATGACTACCTATGTCATAAGTGCTAATTTAATAAAGATGTTTCTTGTTAAAAAAACAGCTTGAAAAAAAAGGAAAGGGGTTCACATAGAATTGTTGATGTTGGAGCTGACATGGAAGACAACTCAACTGTGCACTGCAGAATCTCCAGATATGCAATCTAATTAAATAATTCTCATTGTAGCCACACATATACACTATATATATATATATATATATATATATATATATATATAAGTAGATAGATATAGATATATGTTATAATGAGGAAAAGAAAGAGGGTGGGGTGATGAAAGTCAACTGGAAGTCAAAGTTTTGTATGCAGTGTGTCTTATTCTGCAGCTATATACAGCATTATTTTCTGTTTCTTTTGTTTGCGATGCTTATCATCTATGTTCCATCTCCCTTTCTTATTTGTAAGCACATTTGGATCTATTTTTGCAAGACCACCTGCTCATGGTAAGCACACCTTCTTTGTTAAAATACAAAAGGTAGATGCATGTGTAAATGAAGGTTATTTGTTTTCATTGCATTAGCATTTCTTAATTTTTAATATATGTTTGATGTGTCGATTACTTGTTATCATAGGGGATCCTTTTAGTGGCACTGTGGAACTCCTACCCGCTGATGTCAGAGTACCGGTTGCTTCTAATGACGATAGTGGTAATGAGACACAGTCCGGATGTGCAGAGGGTAGGGCTGACACTAAGATTGTGTCTCTAAAATCTCCTGACTCTATTTTGGACACAGTCAGTATGTTATTCAGATCCATGATACAGAAACCTCAGACATAGGACACATTTAAGGTGACACACTTGATCAGGGTAGTGTGGTTACTCCAGCTGCAGAACTGGTTGATTCTCCCCATAGCCATTGTCAGGGAGTGGTTCTACACAAGCAAGTTGATAAAATTGCTCAGAGGAGACCTGCTGTCCACCCACCTACTGATGTTGCTTTGTGTCTGTTTAATTTCTCCAAGTCTTTTGGGTTTCTAGCACCATGATGGAAATGGACCCCATTCCTAAGTCAAAGTTTGATTAAAGTTTGTGGAATTAGTATTGTTTCAGTCTTTGATGTTAGCCAAAAGTGCTCTTTGTGCCCAGAATTGACTCCTTCTGAAATTCATATAGAGTACATGTATTGGTAGCATATCTATATATGATTGTAGATGCATGATTTTTTAAGGCCTGTTACTCCTCCTACTATTGGAACTATCTGGGTATCTTTCTTCCACATTGTTCTCATTTCTGCTTGCAAATCCTGATATTTTATGGCTTTGTATCTCTCTGTACACAGGATGCTGTAGTCACATGGTGTGATTTCAATTATCAATTCTACTTTTGTCTTCTTTTGTTGGATCACTATATCCAGTTTTCTAGCATCTATCTTTTGAACTGTTGGCAATGGATGATCCCATGTGATGTAGACCTCATCATTTTCTATGATGCTTTGTGGTTCATGTTTCCAGTGTTTTTCAGCCACTTCAGTACCATAATGTTTGCACAATCCCCAGTGCAACAGTCTTTTCACATTATTATGCCTTTCAGTATACAGTCCTTCTGCCATTAGCATGTCACAACCAGCAACGAGGTGTGCAACTGCTTTCAGTTCTGTTTTACAAAACCTGCATTTGTCTATTTCTCCTACATGTTCAATGGACTTTGTAAATCAATGTGTATGTAGCCCACTATCTTGTGTCTCCAATATTAACCTTTCATCTCTTGGTTTGAATTTGCTACTCTTTAACCGTTCCTGCATTTATTCATGATCAACATGAGGTTCTTCCAGAAGTTTTCTATACTTGCAACTATATTTATGCATTTTCCACATTTCTTGCCTTCTCACCTGGTCCTTCACCTTATATTCTTTTTTTTGTTTTTTGGCATATTCAGTTGCTGCGTGGTTTTTATCCACTTGTGGTTTGATTTCCATTCCTGCTTGATGCTGATATGCTTCTGCTAGCCTAAGCAGGGAAGCCATCTTAGATTTATTCTCCTCATGTTTCAAACCTTCACTATGTTTGGGTCTTGTGAGGTCAGCAGATAAGTGTGCATCCTACGACTGCAGATATGTACATGTAATCAATTTCAAGGAGGCCCATCCTTCCCTTGGAATGGGGAATATATAATCTTGGTATGCACTGATTTTTATAAATCATTTGATGAACATGAAGCATCCTTCTTGTTTTCCTATCTAATACATCCAACACATTTTCAGGCCAGTCAATAACTCCAAAACTGTAAGTTAGGACAGGAAGAGCAAACTGGTTTATAGTTTGGATTTTGTTCCTAGATGTCAGTGCTGTTTTCAGGATTAATTTAAGTCTACTAAAGTACTCCTTACTAAGTTTTATTCACATCTGTTCATGTTTAATTGTTGATCCTTCATCAGTTCCCAAATACTTATACACTCCCTCTTGCTCAAGTTCTTTTATATCACATTCTTGTACCAAACTGATGTTTTCTTGGAGCTGCAGTTTTCCTGCTTTAAAGATTTCTTTTGCACATTTATCAAGATCAAATGACATTCTTATATCATCTGAAAAAGTTTTGACAATTTGCAGTTGTACTTGCAGTTCCTCATCTGATGAGCTATACAGTTTCAAATCATCGACAAAGGGAAGATGAGAAGTCTTTACAATTTGTTGTTTTCTAGGAGCCAAATTATAGCTATGGGTTAGGGGCAAATCAGAATATCAGTGGTGACAGAGTCACCCTGGAATATCCCCCTTTGAATTTTTATCCCAGGATTAATAATTAGTCCTTTATCATGGCTTAATTGCAAAATGGTCTGCCACTGTTTCAGGTCACTGTAATGTAGTTGATCAGTGTAGGGTGTATCTTATAGATTTTTAAGCACTGTTTTATCCATGAATGTGGGATACTATCAAATGCTTTTCTGTAGTCAATCCATGCCATACTTACATTTTTCCCCTTTTTACAGTTCTCCACTATGACTTTATTTAACAGCAAATGATGCTAAATTTCAATATACTGAATTGTAAAGCGGATGAAATATAGCCAGAATAGGTTTAATAGGTATATGCCCTTTTCGCCACTGTAGTGCAATCCTGGAGTCAGTATATATAGTTAGGGGGGGTAGTGAGGGGCACAGCCCCCACAATGGGGGGTATCCCCCTACCTATTCTGGTTTTATATCGTCCACTTTACAATTCAATATGTTGAAATTTATCATTGTAGGAATTCAGTATTATGGGTTTCAGTCAAGTGATTTTTCAGTATTTTGAAATTTCAGTCTTATGGTCTCAGTCAAATGAGTTTCAGTCATATGAATTTTCATCATCTGATAGGATCTCTATATATATATATATATATATATATATATATATATATATATATATATATATATATATATGCCCCCAACCCATAGCTATAACATTTCTCTCAACCTGGAATCATAAAAAATCTGGACAAAGGCCCATAAAAATAGTTATAATTGGCCAAAAATCTGTATGCCTATTAGCATAAAATTTGCATACATAATTATCTAACTCTGCTCACTCCACTGGAATTTTGGGATACCAACTTTTAAACGCAAACCAAAGAATAGACAAAATATTAAACACAAAATAAACAGAAGAACAGTAGTGCTTTATTTATATTAAAGTTTGAAGTTGTATCAAACTTTGAACTGGTGTAAAACGTCTTCTTTCGGTTGTTCCCATTAGGGGTTGCCATAGAGGATCATCTGTTTCCATTTCTGCCTGTCCTCCGCATCTTGCTGTGTCACATCAACCACCTGCATATCCTCTATCACCACATCCATACCTTTTCTTAGGCCTTCCTGTTTTCTTTTTGCCTGGCAGCTTCATCCATAGCATCCTTTTCCCAATATACCCAGCATCCCTCCTCAGCATAAGTCCAAACCAATGCAATCTTGCCTCTCTGGCTTTGTCTCCAAACCGTCCAACCTGAGCTGACCCTCTAATATACTGATTTGTAATCCTGTCCATCCTCTTCACACCCAATGCCAATCTTAACATCTTTAATTCTGCCACCTCCAGCTCTGATTCCTGCCTTTTTTGTCAGTACCAATATCTCCAACCCATATAACATAGCTCGTCTCACTACTCTCTTGTAGACCTTCTCTTTCACTCTTACTGGCACCCGTCTGTCACAAATCACTTCTGACAATCTTCTCCACCCACTCCACCCTGCCTGTAATCTCTTCTTCGCCTCTCTTCCACACACATCATTACTCGGAATTGTTGATCACAAGTATTTAAACTCATCCACCTTTGCCAAATCTACTCTCTGCATCCTCACCATTCCTCTATCCTCCCTCTCCTTCACATGCATATATTCTGTCTTAGTCCTGCTGACCTTCATTCCTCTCCTCTCTAGAACACATCTCCACCTCTCCAGGGTCTCCTCAACCTGTTCCCTACTTTCACTACTGATCACAATGCCATCTGCAAACATCACAGTCCACAGGAGCTCCTGTCTGATCTTATCTGTCAACCTGTCCATCACCATTGCAAATAAGAAAGGGCTCAGAGTTGATCCTTGATGTAATCCCACCTCCACCTTAAACACATCCATCACTCCTACTGCAAAATTCACTACTGTCACACTACCCTTGTACGTATCCTGTACTACTCTTACATACTTTTCTGCCACTCCTGACTTCCTCATACAATACCACAACTCCTCTCTGGGCACCTTGTCATATGCCATTTCTAAGTCCACAAAAACATAAAACTCCTTTTGACCTTCTCTATACTTCTCCATCAACACTCTTAGTGGAAACATCATATCTGTAGTGCTCTTTCCCGGCATGAAACCATACTGCTTCTCACTAATCATCATTTCCTTTCTTAACCTAGCTTCCACTACTCTTTCCCATAATTTCATGCTGTGACTAATCAATTTTATCCCTTTGTAGTTACTGTAGCTCTGCACATCACCCTTATTCTTAAAAAATCTGTACCAAAACACTTCTTCTCCACTCCTCAGGCATCCTCCTACTTTCCAAGATTTCATTAAACAATCTGGTTAAAAACTCCACTGCTATCTCCAAAACACCTCCATGCTTTCACAGGTATGTCATCTGGACCAACAGTCTTTCCATTCTTCATCATCTACATAGCTGTCCTTACTTTCTTCTTGCTAATCCGTTGCACTTCCTGATTCACTATCCCCACATCATCCAGCCTTATTTCTCTCTCACTCTGTTCATTCATTAGCCCCTCAAAGTACTCTTTCCATCTGCTCAACACACTCTCCACATTTGTAAGCATATTTCCCTCATTATCCTTTATCACCCTTATCTGCTGCACATCTTTCCTAACTCAGTCCCTCTGTCTAGCTAATCGGTACAGGTCCTTTTCTCCCTCCTTAGTGTCCAACCTTTCATACAACTCTCCATACGCCTTATCCTTAGCCTTTGCCACCTCTCTCTTCGCCATGCACCTCATCTCCTTATACTCCTGTCTACTTTCTTCATCTCGCTGACAATCCCTCTTCTTCACTAACCTCTCTCTGTATACTTTCCTGTACTTCCTTGTTTCAACACCAGGTTTCCTTGTCCTCCTTCCTCTGTCCAGATGTCACAGCAAGCACCTTTCTAGCTGAACTTGTGCAAAAGTAAAATACAGTTTTATAAAAATAAAATTAACTACTTTTATACTAGCTATGTTGTTTTGTTTGCTAAGTTATCTGGCTTTGGCTGTCCTCAGCTGCAAATTATGTGATGTTAATAAAGCTGAACAAGTCTATGAAAACTATTTTGAGACAGAAATTCAAAATGCTGGAGCACCCAAGATCCTTTTGTGAAACACAAGGTTCATATCCCACTGAGTTAAATAACTTCCTATTAATCCAAAATGTTAAGTTCTAATACTGAGGAATGGCCAAGGATAAAAACCTGCAGACAATAATGAAGTGGCTGAAAGCAAGAACATACAACATGTACATTCTCCATTACTGATATAGGTTCATAGGTTCATAGTTGTGTACTAGGCCAATGGCCCTGGAGCCTTTACAAGCCTAGCCCATAGAAGTGCCGTGGCATCATGCCATAAACAATATACAACGCTTTTCCTTTGTTGTCCCAATCTCTATTACATATCCCAAGTCACAATACTTTTCCTATGCTGTCAAATCACTAACAATTATCGGCTGTCAACAACTACAAGATTCCCTGAGCTATGCAGAAAAATGGATATACAGATCCCATGTGCTGCAATTTCAAAAGCAAAACACCCCAGTTACACATTAATAAATGTAGCTGTGGTCATTCAGAAGGACAGGCTGCACATAGTAAATGATGAAATTTCATATATGCACAGAACTACTAAAACATCTGATTCAGAATATAAATAAATCATAGCTTAGAACTTTTACAAGAAAATGTAGCTAAAAACAAGACATTGTAAAAAAGGCATTGACAGGGTAAATGATTGCAAATGGAAACAAGGAAAGGCTGAAGAAATTGTACCATAACTGTCTCACGAGTTAGAATAAATTAAGCACAAAATAGAATTAAGAAACCAAGAATAAACATGACAATATTATGATGATTAAACAACATACCTTCAGTCTTTTAGAGCAAGAAATCTGGACAAAGCCACAAATAATGGGGTGCAAAACAAAAGTAGTGACACTTTTTAAATATTGCTCTTCCAAACTTAGAATTTTGAGAGAATAACAGGTTTTGCATAGCATGAATTTTCTAAAGGATGAAGCCTGAAAATCAAATGTAATGTCTGCTGCCTACAGTGCAAGTAAATCAGTTAATTACCCAGGGAGCTGCAGTATCACTTGTGCCTTGCCTGGCATGTGAAAAGGTGGACGGAGAATTTCATACATAAAGCTTTTGACATGATCACAACATACATAACAATCACTACCTGCATATAGTCAGGCATTACTGCATGATCTGAGCATGAAAATCTTAGATAGCAAGGGAACATTTCTACGCTGATTGTTTCTGGCATATAATGTGGAATTGCTTTATATTCTCATCTCCTTACAAACAGAAGTTAATCAGACCTATAATTTTTATTAAATACAGTGTGCTGAAATTTTCATTCGCCCTCTAGTGTAGATCATTATAAAAAAAAAGAAATAGCTTCTTGAAAGTTTCAGTTCTGTATCATTGCCCTCACCCCTACTGATGAATTATCTATAGTTGCTTGCTTTTTTCTTTTACCTGGAGGAAGTCAAGATACGTTTTCTCATTTTCTTTCTCTCTTGTGAGTCAACTCTGTCCACTGCTAGAACAGAAAACTTGTCTTAGAAGCTGGTGCTGGGTGGACTGGTCCGACTCTGCAGCTCGACTGCTGCAGTTAAGTAGTAACAGCTCTCGGGGTTGGTTCAGATTGCTGTGTATTAATTTAAAATTAAAACAAAAAACAGCTTGAGACTCAAGAGCGTCATCTTCTGTTGCTAGTCTGTTGGTCTCGTCTGACTTGCACCACAATCCATACAACTACATACTACAGAAAAAGCTAATGGTAAGCAGAAACAGAGAGACTACACACCCTTCCAGTCTTCAGCCTAATTTTGATAGGCTAACAGTCTGTCTCATTAAGCTGACGGTATTGAGCATGCCCTACATGTGATGACATCAGCAGCATCTTTGGCAAAAAAAAAAAATTTGAAAAAAGACCTGGGAAATTCAGGAATTGGAGGGGCCAATTATATATATATCCCCATTATTTTGACCTCAAAACCAGTAAATACTGAGAAATTTGGTACAGTTGAGAGGTATCCTGGGCAAGTCCTGCTGGGTATAAGGCGCCTTTTCAGGAATGGCCTGGGGTTAAAAGCACCATATACATAAAGTTAAAGAAAAATACCTTCTGGTACCACATTTTCACATATGCAAATGCTAAGGCATTGTATGTACATAACAGTAATATATATATATATATATATATATATATATATATATATATATATGTATAATCATAAACATTAATACAAAATGTGCCCCAAGCATACCTTATACATATTAGGACTAGTATATTGTAGGAGTGCTTAAACAATGCTGCGGTGCTGCAGTTTCGGTATTGAGGTAGTATAACAGGGTTTTAAGTACAGCACTTGTTATTGCAGCAGTGCTAGTTGGTAATCTAATCATTGAAAGTAACACTGGTATAGCCTAGAGTGAAGGAGAGATTGTTTTAGTTTAGTTTTGAAGGTGTGGGGGGTTCATTCAGCTTAATAGGGAGTGAGATGGAGTTTCAGGCCTTGGAGACATGGCTGGATTACAGGCCATCTCAAGCTGTGATGCTTGACTTTTGAACCATGACAAGATATTAATCACTAGATCAGATTTGCCAGCTTGGGGGGTGCATTTATGTAGTAAAAAGCCTAAGGCAGGGAGCCTTTTAGGATGATGCACTACACTTTGTGCTACTTGTAGCTGACACAGAGTGAGGTAGTGGGGTAGTTCTAGTCAGCTAAGGTGCTTAATGGCAATGCAGAGATGAGAACAGTAACCTTTACTGGCTGTGAATCTGGCAATTTTATTATAACACTGCCCAAGTTTGCTGTTTTGTGGTCTGGAGATTGGTGAAAACTTGTGAGGTATTAATTTGGAAGACGATAGGAGGAGGCAAGGGTTGTCCTGCTACTTTCATTGAGTTAGTGTTTAACTCTGTCTAAGAAACCCAACTTTTGGTGTTTTTCTTTCTTTTTTTTTTTTTTTTTTTTGCTTGATTATTGAATGGATAAGTCAGATTTCAAATTACCATCAATAGTCACACCTATTAGTTTAGTGCTGGACACTACTTCAATTAATGCATTGTTTTAGGAGGTGATTTTTGAAGTTTGTTTTGCAATCAGTATTAGACTTGGGGGGTAAAAATGAGTAGTCTTGTCTTATTTGTATTCAGGATGAGAGTGGATTGAGCCAGTCAAAATTTCATGAATGTGAAGGAATTCTGAAGTTGTGGGAGCTAAGCAGGGTGTATGAGTTTGAAGATTAGTGAATTTAGGAGGACAGTGGCCTTAGCAGTTACAGGTAGACAATTAGTTGTGTGGAGAGTATCATGATAATATTTCCAGAGAAAAAAATTGATAAACCTATTTTATTTGTAGTAACTTGGCTTGGGTAGATCACCCAGTGATGTAAATAATGTTGTTCTGATGACATGGATCCCATTAGGTAAGGGGTGAAGACAGAATAGCCCCTTTCATATGGTTTATAGCCAAAGAAAATACTGATCGTTAGGTTTTTGTATTTCCTCTAATTGTTAGACTGGTTAGACTTAATGTAGTAGTCTTGAAAATTTGTACTTACATTTTTAAACCATGACCTTTTATTTTAAATGGCAGTACTTGTGTATCTAGAAAGTAAGGAGTGGGCTGTAGAAAGAAGGAACAGTTATAGGTGTTAATCCACTGGAGTTTACAACAGGCAAGTGCTTGCATTTAGAAATGTGGGGCACATAATTAGCTGCATTATTTGCATGTTATTCAGTTTTATCTTCAATGCTTTTACCAAATTTAAGCACAGATTTTTAAAGTAAGAAAAGTAGAACTTATTAATTAGGTGTTTTTGCTGGCATTGTGCTGAGCATAATGTACATTGGTGCTGACAATAATAATAAATAAAATGATAAATAGGTACTGGTCAATATTCAAGCAGAGAACAATCTTTTAATATCTGCTTAACTCATAGTACATGGACAGCAAAGAAAGTATCTCATTTCAGCAGTGATACATCCTTTACACTCCATTTACATTTTCAGACACCTAATGAAGCATAAGAAATTTCTATGATGGGACTTGACTGATATGTATCTCTTTATGGAGAAATAATGACAACATTGAAGTGTGTGCTTAGAATAACTTGTTAACAGCTACGACAGTACTTCCCCTACCCCTGAGATGTAAAAGGTGAAATTACCATTTGCACAGGTGAGACATCCCTACAAAGCTGGCAATAGTTTACTCTTGAAATTCTAGTGAATGCATTCATCTAGGACAAAGCTGTAGTGTTACTGCCAGTATTTGAAGAAACCCCTTATTGTAGCATGTTAAGCACCTGTTCAGGTAATATAGGTGATGACAGCGATAGAGGAACAAATAGCAGCTGCATAAGACAATATAAGTAGAGATTTCCATGGAAATTAGGATCAATTAATGCAGACTTGACTTGTCTTGCATAACTAATACTCTATAGCTTTAAATTGTGACAATATGTACTGTAAAAATCTAGGAATCCATAAAATGTTGCAATAAAATTAAGAATATTTTATTAATAACCCTGGCTTCTCAACACAAAGACCTTCCAGGGGACAGCTGAAATGATGACATAGAGATATGTTATTTATAAAAAGCAGTAAGCAAAACAAATCATAAATCAGTACCTCTGAGTTAAATCCTTATTCAAGCCATGGGTGAGATTCATGATCCCGTTCCATGCTAAGCAAACAGACGCAAGTGTCTTTGTGCAGCACATGAGGGAACTACAACACAGACCAGTTCTCTAGTCTGGAAATTGGATAGCACAGCAGCTCATAACTGTCTGTATTAAACAAGGTCTGATTGGAGCAGAGAAGATGAAACATGGCTACTAGCCATGCTGTGCCCCTTACTGTTAATGACAGAATCTGAATGTAGTAAATTAGAATATTGCATAGCAGCACAGGTCATAGTCACTCCAGTTTACTCTGCTCTGTTCGCTCAGACAACCAGATGAGCAGCCCTGTGCACTGTGAGAGTTTATATAAAAATAATAATACCAGCCTCAGTAAGAAGCTGAGATCCATCAGAAAATCCTCCAAAGCTAGTTATGAAAATAAAATTGCAAAAGATTCCAAACACAACCAGAAGGCATTCTATAACTATATCAAGAATCTAAATGGCAATGCTCAGATCTGCTCTGAGCTACAACAGAATGACATTAAATATACTGATCCCAAGGATATTGTCAATATCCTGGCAGATCAATTCAATGCCAGCTTCACCCCACTCTCACCCCCTAAACAGCCCATCTCAATATCGGAAGATTGCCAAATTCTGGTAATAACAGTCACACAGGTAAAAAACATACCCTTCAAAGCTAAGAATGCAGCATCCATGGGACCAGATGGCATCCCGGGCTGTGTATTACATGAACTACAAAATTAACTGGCACCTCACCTAAGTGTCATGTTTAATCATAGCCTCACCTCAGGCTTCGTGCCCACTGAGTGGTGCACAGCTACAGTTATCCCACTCCACAAGGGGGATCCAGCTTGGATCCCAGGAACTACCACTCCATCAGTCTGATGAGCCTGATCTGCAAGGCCATGGAATGTATTATCATGGAACTTATAAACAAAGACACTGGCAACCTTCAAACACTGGACCCCACCAGGTTGGGTTTGTGAAGGGCCGATCTTGCTTCCTGAACCTGATTGACTTCTTCGAATCAGTCTCCAGAGCCTTGGACGAGGGTAAGGTGGTCCACACAGCCTATCTGGACTTTGCCAAGGCCTTTGACACCATCCCCACTCTGAAATCATAGATAGACTTACTAAGCTGGGCATTAATCCCTACATCACTCGATGGATTGCCAAGTGGCTTACTGACAGAACCCTCACTGTAAAAGTAGCCGACTCCAAATCTAGCTCCAGACAAGTGACAAGTAGAGTACCTCAGGGTTCAGTCCTGAGACTGCTCTTGTTTGGCATCTACTTCTCTGAAGTACAGGCCAACACTAAAGGACTCTGGCTAACAAAGTTCACAGATGACTGCAAACTGGGAGCCATTATTGAATCCCCAAATGATGTGGATACTCTACAAAAGGGCCTTACAGAAACAGATGCTTGGTGCCAGAGCCATGGGCTTAAGCTCAATGCCAAGAAATGTATAGTTATCCCCTTTGGGAAAAAACATGTACCTGTGAATTACCACATAGGTGGCAGTACACTAAACACCGAAAGTGTGATAAGAGACTTAGGGACACAGGTGGACAGTGGTCTCACCTTCAATAACCACATCACCACAACAGTCAGGAAATCCTTCTATGAGGCACACCTCATCACTAAGGGCTTTTCATCCAGGAAAAAGGAGGTCATTGTCCCACTGTACCCATCCCTCATTAGACCCATTATAGAATCCAACACCCCGTTTGGTATGTACCTCTCAAGACATCTGCAACAACTGAAAAGGTCGCAGAAATAACTCACTAAAAGAATCGCAGGCCTAAAGCAGATGCCCTATGCTGACCACCTTAAAAAACTCCAGCTATACTCTGTCGCATATCGTCTACTCAGAGGGGATCTCTGCTTAACATACAAGGCCATATCAAACCCAGAGCTGTTGGACATGCTACATTTAAAGAAATCCCAATCCCTCAGAGCCACATGCTCCAGGGATCTAAACCTTGTCATCACAATAAACAAAACATGCTGGAGGGATAGGATCTTGACTCAGAGACTCCCCAGACTCTGAAATAGACTACCCATACATGTCAAGCAGAGGGCCTCTTTGGCCCTCTTCAAAAGGAACCTTGACGATTGGATGGGAGAAAGGAAATTCACCCCAGGGATCATGTCAGTCACCCTGCTAGACAAGGGTCCATGGAAGTAAATAGTGTGGGAAGAAATAGCCAGGGAATTGTTATGGCTAGGCTTGTATAGGCCCTAGGGCCGATAGCCTAGTACCAACCTATGAACCTATAAGTGTATTTGAGTGTGTTTGTATAAGTGTGTGTGTGTGTGTGTGTGTGTGTGTGTGTGTGTGTGTGTGTGTATGACTCTCTGAGTGCCTGTACAAATGTGTATAACTGTGTGTGTGTGTGTGTGTGTGTGTGTGCGTGTGTGTGTGTGTGTGTGTGTGTGTGTGTGTGTGTGTGTGTGTGTGTGTAAATACACATGCTACATGGTTAGTCTGGTTGGTAGAGAGTCACCAGGTAAGTGACTCTTAACATGTTAACTACTTTTTGATGTGATTTGGCATAATGCAAGGTATACACGAGTCTGAAGTTTATTATTTCTGAGCAGAGCAACTTAACAGTGAGCTGCTCAACAACTAACCCAGAGTGCCATCCCATGTGGTGTGGGGTATTCTTCATCAAAACAAGCAGTTTATAGCAAAACTATACCATCATTCCCCCGTCTGATGTTACTATGTATTTTAGACAGAACTGCACCTTTTATTTCATGTACATCTGAAACACAAGTTTGTGTAAAAGGTATATTCACATAGTGCATATTACAGTACTATGTAGCTTAATATGTTCACAAAACATTATTTTAAATACCCTTTTTCATTTCCCAGTGTAAACCTTAAAGTTAAAACTCAGTAAAGCCTGAATAATGTTAGATGTGTTAAAATTATGTATACCTTCCGCCAATAATTTTAATTTATTGATCATAAGGTCACCTTGTAAACTAGAGTGCAAACAATACTATGCCCCCAGCAATAATGTCTTTTTAAAAGATGGACATGAAGTAATGCTTAGTTCAGGTGTAACAAAATGACAATTAGCCACAAGCTCTCCCAAGTTGGAACTGTAGAAAAGGAAGTTTTAAATCATGATGTTAAAGTATGTAATAAAGAACTATTGCCGTTCAACATACACCAACACTTTTTCATGGCAATAATTGTCTTTTCTGACAGAGTATCAATGCCTAACCATGCTATGTGTCACTGCTTCTTGCTATATATTATTCCATACATACTGCAAACAGTTTTTAGATTATAACAGTATTGCCACGGTGGCTATATGGTGCCCCGTACACTTATCTCTGGAAAAAAATAGGGGGGCAAAACTATTTGCTTTATTTTGTGTTGTGATTTGTTTATTAACACTTAATACAACTTCTTTGAAATCACACGTTATTAAGTTTGCCTCCTGCTGATCCCTAAAGAAATGCCCTGGGTTTTTTTGCACATCTCAATCCCTGGTGCTTCACTCATATACCCTGCCTAGTATAAATCTCCTTTTGTGCATAAGGGAGGGAAACTAAATGAAATGGAAGTTTCATGTGTTCACACTTGATAATGAAAAGCATGGCCTGGTGTTATATAACATTAGAAGTTATTGTTCAGTAGCATATCTACTAATGGAGGTATGTTTGTAGATGAGAATTCACATAATCTGAGCACTGGCAACATTACTGGTAAAGTCATTTCAGTGCTTATTTAAAAGCTAAAAATTATCCATCAAGGTTAGTGCTACAACAAAAGAAGGCCTTATACTTGACTAGATTACCAGAATCTATCCAGAACAAATGTAGAGACTTCAGCTAGCATCATATGCTCTTAATCTATACGTAACTAATAACTATAGAAGATAATAACATGACAATCATAGCAATCAGCAGAAACAAGAGACTACAAGCTCATTTTAAACATTGTATAAAAGGGCAGAAGCCATAGAAGAAATAAAAACTAAAGAATTCTGCACATTTCATCTTTATGTTTAGAATCATGCCTTGGGATTTAGACATATGAGTGAAGTATGGAACAAAGCCCCATACTTAAATCAAAAGCAAAATGTTACAGTTGGGGGTATTCAAAGAATTTTCAGAGAAAGGAACTACATGGCAAATTCAAATATTTTCCTTTTATTCCATGCAGCCTGGGAATGATTATGTTTGAGAAGTAGTGTGGTACAGCCTCCCATCTTGGGGGTCCAGAGAAGCCTGTCCCCTGCAAAAGCCAGTTTCATACATTTTATATTAGGTTTCAGCAAAACCTGGATGTGGCATTTCATTTACATTGCACAGGAGAGTGCTTTGTTCTGCATATTATTTCTTACTATAACCCACTGCTTTTAATGGAAATGCTAATATAGCTGTCTACTTTGAAATACCTCCTCTAAATATTCCATGCACACTATCTCACTGCCTATGTTACCACTGTGGAAAAGTAAAACAAGCACAATCTCATACTGAGGCTGCTCTCTAAATATACTACCTCAAGATCATATCAGCTTAGAAAAAAACGGACTGTTTTCTCTGAGGTGGTGCAAATCAGAAGCACTGTATTCATAGCTTGTGGTATAGGGGAAGAGTCTTCAGTGAATGATACAGAATTCTAAATCAGTTCCATTTTATTTGTTTTTGCTGTTTTAAATGATGTGATAGAACAGTGTGGTTTAGATGTTGAGATTTTTGTAACTTGAATATACAAGTCAACCCTTTATTGAAACTGGTAAGTATTCTACCATCCTTACCCTCTAGGCACCTGCATAGATGTCTTAGCTTCCAGGACTTTGAGAAAAGATGACTACACTGGCTAACGTATAGTTTACAGCTGTTCTCAATGATTCAAATAGTTAAAATATAAATGCACATTTGCATCTGCAGTCAACAGCCTTAGATGCAAAATTAGTGTGTCTTTATTTTAAGTAAAATGAAATGAGGATATGATTGTGGGGAAGAAATTTCCACCTCAATCAGTGAAACAAAAAAGTAATATGTGGATCTAGAAAGGAAAAAAAGTAGTTCTTGACTAATTAAACTTTCTTTTTTCTAATATTTCAGTATAGTTGTCTTCTGGTGCAGCTGTTTTTCTCTCTTCATTGGAAAATGATTTTATTATGTACACTATAGTCTTGCTATGTCCACTTAGACTTTATTTACTTATTTATCTGTTTATGATGTGATAAGTTTATGTTTGACACTACTATAGTATAGAAAAGGTCGTCTTTGAATGGAAAAATACAGCATTAGCGAGCTAGATCAGTTGAATCATCACCGTCATCATCCTCATTTTGCAAACTGTCTGTGCTGGTGAGGCTTCATTTGCTAGCAGGTTGAATAATATAGCTCAGACTTCTCTGTCCTTAACAACAGACTCCAGATCAACCTGTTCTTGGGATTTCCTAGTGCTTACCAGCAAGCTGAGATATACTCTCTCCAACATGTCCTGGGTGCTCCAGTGACCTCCTCTTGGTGGACTATTTCTGGTACATGTCTCATGGGAGATGCTCAGGGATCATCCTCACAAAGTGCCTAGACCACCTCATCTGACTTTTGTCAACGTGGAGGAGCAGAAGCTCTGCTCTGAGGTCCTCCCTGATTGTTGAGCTCATCTCTTTAACCCTTTATGAAGAATGATCCCAATCACTCAGTGAAGGAACCTCATTTCTGTTGTTTGCATTTGTGATCTCATTCTTTCAGTTAGTACGCAAAGCTTATAACTGCAGCAGAGGATGAGGACATAGAATAAGGAATGAGAGCTTTGTCCTGTGAGTCAGCTTTCACTTTGCCATCACAATCCAGCACAAAGATTACTCTACTGCCACTGTTGCACCCCTCCATTAGTCAGTCGCCTCATCTCCTCCTCCCTCATCCATGAAAAGACACTTAAATCCCTTCACCTGACATAGATGCTACCCCTCACCTGCACAGAACAGTCTACTTTTTATGTTGAAAGCCATGACCCAGAATTTGTAGATGCTGGTTTCCATCCAAGCCTCTTCACACTCAGCAGCAAATCCCTCCAGTGTGTGCTGGAGATTATACTCAGTTGATGCTCACATATTAGCAATATCAGCAAAAAACATAACGGTGCAACCTTAATATCTCGAAATGAGATATTCTGCAGGTCTTGCGTGCACTTTGATATTTTGCCCATGAAAAACCCCAACAGGAAAGAAAACAAGACACACCCTTATTAAAGTTCTAGCACTGAGTTGAATGCATCTGACTTAATTTTAAGAATGCACTTACTGTTCCAATCATGATACCACACAGCATGCAGCATCAGCAGCTCTTGGACCCTGTCATACTGTAAACATTTTCATAAGACATTTCAGGGTATACCATCATATGCCCTCTCCAACTCCACTAAAAGCATATGGATAGGATTAGCAACCTGCCATAACTTCTAAAATATCTGTTCATGGAAAAAGAGATGATCAACTATTCCATATCTGGAATGGAATCTGCATTGCTTCTTTTTGACTTGTAGGTACAACTATTAAATCAAGTTGCTTTTCCAGCATCATGACATACTTTCTCAAGGAAGCTGGATATTGTGATTGCTATGTTTTTGGCTCTCCCTTTCATGCACTTGTTTTTAAAATAAGGACCACAGCCTCAGTTTGCTAATCCCGTGATATTGCTTCAGCTTTCTACACAGCATAGGAAAAGGTATGTTAACCACTACACCCTAACAATGTTTGGTGCTATCAGCATTTTCAGAGAGATGCCTTCTACTGTCACAGCTTTGCCAGAATGGTGCTGTAACGAATCCTAACGGACAGTTTTAGCACTGTCTTCTCAAAGAAGGGCATATCAACTGGATTCAGAAATTCTTCCCAGTGCTCCTTCCACCTTTTCTAAAATAGTTCTTCCTTCCCTGCTTGCCAGTACATATCAGTCAAATCTGGAGATGCTCCTTCTAGTAGTTTTGTTAAGAAAGCTTGTTTAACCCATCAGATAATAATAGTAGCGGTGATTATGATAATACTACGATTACTAATAATAATAAAAAAATAATTGTAATCATTATTCCAGTATTAAAAAGGATCTGTAGATTGTTTCAATGCAGCAAGTGCTAAACTGTGAATTTAATAGAACACTGTCTCCAAGTCTTGTTAAAGGACAACTACAATCCAATGCATCAAAAAAATAAATCATTCTGTTTACTATATTCTCTGAATTACCATGTATAATGAAAGCATGTTATAAATGGTGAATTGAAAATGAACTTCATTGCTTTAATCTTCTGTGAGTACCTTTCACTGATAACACAAAATTCATTAAAACACTATTTGATTTGTGAAAAGGTCTTCCACATGAAGTATATATGGATCAGTGTACCTTACTCCCCACCCCCACACTAATAAATATCTCCAAGGTCAGGGAATGCTGGGGGAAAAGTGCAGTAACCACATATTCTGATCCACTGTGCCACCATATTACCAAGTTTTACTCAAAAAAAAAAAAAAAAAAAATAGAACACAAAATAACCTTTTCAAAAACTGTGAGTCTCAGTTTAAGCAACTTGCTCGCTGTTTCTTGACTGCACCTGTTTTTACATTCATTCCAGACACCAATTTGGCTGTTTGTGGAATCTGCCATTATTTTCTCATGGCATCGTGGCAGTATCTGCAGCACCATGGAGACACTCTTTGTATTAGCAAGTTACTTGCGGATGGGTAGCTACATCTAAAAAATATATATTAACTGGGTAAGCATACTGGACACCTACTCCATTTTCAACAGTGATTGAGGAGTAATGTCTATTTACTTAATTTGCTCAGTAATATAGCAAACAAAGAGAGACTGAGCGAATCATATCCAGCACTACTGCATGGTATAGGCCTGTCTGTACTTAGTCTTAAACCTCTGTACCAATATGCTGGACAAGCACATCTAAGATACAATTAACAAATTAATTAAGTTACTGATTCCAACTGCAAAACTACTATTAAATTTTTTTTTAGTTTTTGGTCTGTACATGGGTTGTTAGCCGCATATGAGTTGTAGATAAACTCAGTAATAGGCCAGAAGATGCCTTAGCCTGAGAAAATGTGGAAGTATAGCAAATTCCAATTAACAGATATAGGAAAAGCAAATAATTTATAAACTATACCTTGCAGAATGTTTAAAACTGTTCTAATAAGAAGGGGAGAAAAATGAAGCATTGGCTATTAAACAAAATCATGTTGTTGTCTAAAATAAATAAGTGGTGTCAGAATCATGGCCTGAAACTGAGTGCCAGAAATGCATTATTGTATCCTTTCAGAAGTCATCTACCCTAGTGAACTACCACATTGACAATACTTCCCTAAGAGCTGGGTCAGTTGTTTGGGATTTGGGAACTTATGTGGACATTGACCTACCTTTTGAGCAACATAGGTCTATTGTTGTAAAAATTCCTTATATATTGCACAGCTTATAAATGAAAGGAATGTGTCAACATCCAGGGATGTCATTGTCCCACTTTATTCAGCCCTCATTAGGCCAGTCATTGAAAAGAACGCCTCCTTTGCCATGTATCTGTCCAGAGACATGCAACAACTGCAATGCCCACAGATACCTTACTAAAAGGATACAAGGCCTAAACAACATATTCTGCATGGGCTGACTCAATGTCCTGTCACTATACTGGTATCATACAGACTGCTAAGAGATGACCTGTGTCTGGGATACAAGGCATCCTCCGACCCATTACTGATGGATTTACTGAACATCAGTAACTGACATGGCATCAGAAATACTCAAGTCTAGGGATCTAAACCTCTTCTGCAACATCAACAGAATGATTTGGAGGGACAGGCATATTTCACAGAGGATACCCCTACTATGGAACAGACTCCCCATCAACGTAAAATAAAGTTCATTCCTGTACAGGTTCAAGTGAAACTTACATCTATGGATGAGAAACAGAAAATTTACCCTAGGACAGCCCCCTGTAATACTAATAGACAGTTGCAGCTCCTAAATGATTTATCTCATGCAAGTGTCACCTCAAGTTATCTATGACATCCCAGTTATTCTGCCAATCTATAGCAAAATGGGATAGGTTATATGAAACAGAAAAAGGAAGACTGGCTTCTTTGAAAATGGCCTGCAAAGGCAGCTAGCTTAGTACTTACTATGAACTTATGTGACCAAGGCAACTCCATCAGACTATTCTGAGACACAACTAACTAGAAAATAATACAAAATAATTAGCATTATGGGAAGAAATTGTACTGTGCAGAAGACATAATGGAAAACAATACATTTTTTTCAATATCTGACTAGATTTGTCCTTAAGAAAACTTAATGCACAAATGGACATATTTGTTTTGCTAAATTTACATAACATGGAGTTAGACAGGGAACACTGAATATCTACATGCATGCCACATCCAGCCTCTGCATTATCTGTCAGAAAAGATACCTGTTACCTCAGGCACTATGCCCCTAGAAGTCACTATACCAGTACAAAGGCTTGTTCCTTAAAGATATGCAGTAAGATATTTTCTCATTGGTTAGAAATGTAATATCAATCAAGCACCAGAATAACATTCTTTATAGTCAATCCAGTTGAAGAAATGAGGTACTAACTGTGCCTTACTAGTCTGAGTATATCACATCACAAAGGCATCAGAAGAAATGCATCATAATAGAACCAATGTCTTTTATAGTCCCTCCATTAACTGCACTAATGCAAGAGCATTCAAAAGCTATCACTTACCGTTGGGAATGCAAGCACATAATTACAATAGTTCAGACAGCCGTTCAGGAAAGTGAGATGGGAAAGAAATACACTGCCACTTGCACGCAATATTATAAAGCTAAAATATCTGTCACTATAAAAAATGATTAATTAAACATACAATTTTATAAAGTTAAAATATCTGTCACTATACAAAATTATTAATTAAACGTACAATTTTATAAATTTAAAATATCTGTCACTATACAAAATGATTAATTATAACTCCTTGAGTCCAATCTTTAAACTCCACACATTATTTTTCCTCTCACATAATCTCCAAAAGTTCTAATTTAATTAATTAACTTCTCATAAATTTTAGCTATGCTCTTATTAATCCTATTAATTTAGAAGAGAATTAAGAATATCTCACATAGCATAGACACAACTGGTCAGTTATTACAGTCATTACACATTTTCCTTTACTGCCTAACAAACTTAACATATATGAGTGCCAGCCGTTTGATAGAATGCCTTTGCAGTAAAACAGATATCTTGAAAAAAGAATGAATGACACATATAACCAAATGTACATATAGCCATACTAAAAGAAAGTGAAAACTATCAGTATGTTGACTACTGGGGTTGAAGATATAGTTATTGTTAATTACATTATTATTAGGGTTGGGATTCGGGTTTGAGATAGGGCTAATGTTATTAGACATAAGCAGGGCTGCTGCAACTTGCAGGACCAAGCAGTACATCACAAAATTGCATGAGAGAAATGACATGGCATTGGCGGTTATTACAGAAGTCTGAAATCATATTCAGGATTTACAGTAACTGGGGTAAATGGGAGGGAACATGCATGGGGTAGTACACGTTAAACTATGGCATTGAAAACTGGCATTAGGTACTCCCTTCCATCATGTCTCTTCTTCTGGGATACAAGTATATACAAAAATAAGCTTGATTGCTCAAGATAGTGTAGGCATTTAAGTTTTTACTGGCCTTGGCCATAATATAGACTGCCTGCAGAAGTCTTTGACACATGCAGACTTCCTGCATCGACAACTGTGTCTTTGAATTAGTCATTACATGCAGTTCAAGTACACCAAATAGGCTAGAAAATACAGAAATCAGATATGAAAATATAACATTTAACTATGAATACAAAATTAGATCAGCAAACATTATGTTAAAACACACGTGCATATAAAAAGAAATATAAAAGAAATAAATCAGACCTAATCAACACAAATGCACCTCTGCAATTATAGCAGGCTGTATGGTAGAATGACAGACCTAGAACAGTGTGATCCAGAAAAGGAAACAGAAAGAAAACTTCTATTATCCTATTAAACAGCAAAGCTTGGAATTGGATGCAGCACAATTTAAAGTGCTTTTGCTGGGTGTTTCTCCCCCTACATCATTCAATGTGTCGAACAGTTGTACCCCAACACCACTGCTACTTGTATACTAATTCCAAGGTAGCACTATCACAGAGCAGTAATCTCAGACTTTCCAGTTTTGCATTTTTGCACTTGCAGTTAGGGGTATTACAGTTTCAACTGACCCCCTTCATACTCATTAATTTAGCTTAACATGGGATGACATTACCTTCCATACTCCTGACTTACTTACACAATGAAATGTTCATGTCTAGGACAATTTAATAAGATACAGCCATTTGAATCTTCTTCAAAGAAAATAAATCAAAACAGGCCATTAAGCCATCAAAACTCCAACATATCAAAACACTTCCCCTTAATCAAAGACAATAATAAAGTGGAAAAGTGCTGTTTTCACAGAGGCAGTTTTGCCTGCACCCTCTTACACCCCCCCCCCCTCAATCCCCATCCACTTATGCATACTGACTTTGGGATCATTCAACCAATGAGAAAGGGGAATGGTTAGAATAACATAAAACCAACTGCTCTTCCTATTCTCTACTTACATGACACCTGTAACAAAATTAGTAAGCATCGGCCATCCTGGATTTGCACACAATCTCTATCTTAAATTCATTAAAGGAATTATATGATAACACAGTTCCTTTGATGAAATGATCATTCAGCAGACAACACTCGGTAAGAAAACAGCATACGTATAGCCACAAAGATAAATAAGCTACACTTCTTTGAGTAAGACAAAATTCAGCTGCTTGTATGTTTCAGAATCCTCAGGTACACGGACATAGTTCGATCGAAAAAAAAATAAGCTTAGACAATCTATCACAACATATTAATTTACAACAGTGCTGAATTACAGAAAAGTACAGGCCAATGACCCACAAGCAAAATTGGTAAAAAAGTTCACAGAACACATCGAATGTTCTACATATGTTCTACATTTAATGTATTTGCAATATTTTAAGCACTCCTTGGTGTAGAAATAGACATTGATTTCCTAATTATATTTCCCTAATACAAAGATGTCTAGTTACTATGACTCCAGTCTTGTCAGAGCTTCAGTGTGTCTTGGTTGAGTTTGTAATTTTCTCTTTAGCCATGTATGTGTTTTAGAAACATACCATTGTTTATGTAGTTACATCAGAATTATACAGTTATAATAAATAATTAAACAAGTGGGGATTCTTTACCACTCTGTCTTCACAACTAGTATTAAGAACTGCTCCCTTCCAGGAGTGTAATTATTGCTAAAACCTGTCTCTCCCCTGCTCGTCGAGTACGACTGCTACTAAAGCCACTTCTCCCAGCTTTTCCAAGCCCCATATCCTCCCGTTTTTCCCTCCATTTGGCTGTTCCACAGCTGTAGCCTCACTCTAACAATATTTAACGCTGAGCTTTACAGTGTTCAAAATATTGCCAGCCATGCTGTTTACCTGATTGTTTTTTCTGTTCTTGCATGCTTATTCCTCTGGCTCAACCCACTCCATTTATCCTTCACTTCACTCAGGCTCACTCCTCTCCTCTCTCCTCCCCTCATTCCCACCCCCCAACTCAATTACATTTATATTTACAAAAGCCCCACCCTTCACTGCTCAATCTGACCTCACTTCCCTTTCCCATTACCCAGCCTCTTCCTCCTGCCAACCTACACTTCCTATTTCACTAACAGACCATTTCCCCTTATTATATCTTGCCTCCATCCATATTCTCCCCTCTTATGCAACACTTACTAGTGTTCAAACAACGTCTTTCTTCCCCACCTACCCACTTAACCTTACACTCTTTCTCGTACTACTTATACTAATAAAGCTAACATCTTTTCACACTCCTCATCTACAACCGCAAGGCCTTACCAGCTACTGACATGCATTTCTCCACACTAAACTCCTATTCTGGCATATCTTCTAGCCTTTTTCATCCCAACCCACACCTTCTCTCAAAACTTAATATTTTCACTTATAAACAAAAATCAGCCTACTGCTACATGGAAATGATTACCTTTAATACCCTCTCTCCCTAAACTCATTCCTTCACTCTGCGGAGACATTCACCCTAACCCTGGACCCAATCCTTCTACCACCAACCATACCTAGTCCTACAGATCATTGAACATTACCACTATCAACCTCCAAAGCATCAGGAACAAAATTCCTGAATTCCATGCTTGGATATCCCTAACCAAACCAGATTTACTTGTCCACTACCGAAACCTGGCTAAAACCATTTATTAAGGACTCTGAATTCCTTCCACCTGGGTATTCCTGCCTAAGAGCAGATAGACCCCGCAAAAAAGGAGGAGGCATTGCCCTCCTCTTCCCACATAGTGTTTCCATTGTTTCCCTGCTCATCTCCTATTCCACAATTTGCTAACAGTGTAATACTAATCGCCTTTCTAAAACTTAATGATTGCAAAAGCATATGTATAACTACATTATACCTACCCCTCAGGCAACAATATTCCCATTCTTGAGAAAATCCTATCCTAGATTTCTACAAAATTTAACAATGAAAAAATTATACTTGGCGATGTAAATATAAACTGGCTGGATCAATCGAATTTCTCCTCACCCCCTAGTATCAACCTCTACAACTTCACCCAAATAATCACAGATATAACTAGACCAGCTAAAAACAATAATGGCAGCTCAATAATAGACTGGATCCTAGTGTCTGACCCTAATGAATTCTCCAAAACAGGCACCCTTCCCTGTAAAATCAGTGACCACCAGCCTGCCTACGCTATACGCAAAACCTCCCTATTACCCAACCAACATCACTACATACTAATCAGAACTCTAACTCATTTTAACCCAACTACTTTCAACGACCACCTAAGGTCTATCAATTGGAATTTACTGAGGACCCTTCCACTAGACAAGGCAGTTGAATTTTTCAATTCAACCTTCCTAAAAGTTCTAAACTGCCATGCCCCTTTCCACTGCAAAAGAGTAAAACCCAAAAACACCATCTGGCTTTCTAAAAACACCAGACAAGTCATGGTCATTAGGGACAAAACTTGGAAAAAACGGCACAGAAATAAAAACCCTTCTGACCTCCAAAAGTACAGGCAGCTTTGCAACCAAGTAATGTGTCTAGTCATTAATGACAAAAAAAAAAAAATAATTATATTGAACTACAGCATAACTTCAAGAAAAAACCAAGAAGATTCTGGAGCTCTATTTCCACCCTATTAAACCCTGGCACAAAAAGCTACCCCTGCCCACATCCAGATAAAACACTATGAGAAACAGCCTCAGTCTTCAACTCGTACTTCATAGAAACCATAGCAAAACTTACTGCTTCCTTCCCACCCCCACCTCCTCATATTAACCACTCCTCTGATCACAGTTATGCCCCTAAAAACCTACCCCCCAGAATATCTTAAAATGTCAGCTAGGGCTATCTCCTACCCCATTAGCATACTCTTAAACAGATCAATACAGGAATCCCACATACCCACCATCTGGAAGAAGGCATATATCCTCTCCCTACATAAAGGTGGCAATTGCACAGATACCTCCAATTTCCATCCTGTCCATATACTGTTCCCCATCTCAAAAATTCTAGAAAAATGCACACAAACCCAGCTACAGCAGTACATACTGAATAACAACCTTTTATCTCCCTGTCAACATGGCTTCTGGCCTGCCCACCATTCTACCACTGCTCATTTATCATTCATGAATACAGTTAACCAAGCTCGTAATGAAGGTAAACATGTTTCCTCCCTCTTCCTTGACCTATCTAAGGCTTTCAATACCATCTCCCACTCCCTTCTTTTCTCTAAGCTTTCCGCTCTGGGTATGTCCCCACCAACCCTACTCTGGTTTTACAACTACCTGTCCAAAAGCGAACAATCCTAGATTCCTTCTTACCATTCCTGTATACTCCCACAGAGGGCCCTCAAGTGTCCATATTAGGACATCAACTCTTTAGTATTTTTATCAATGACTTCCACTCTTGTGTTACCACCAACTCTGTTATTCAATATGCACATGACTCAATAATTTGTACCACCAGTACCATACCTGAACTACTCACATGCGCACAGCAAGCATTCTCTTCCAATGAAAACTGGATGACAATCATCTTGCACTCAATCCCAACAAAACTAAACTTCTTCTTTTCACTCCTAAGAAAACCACCATAATAAATAAACCAGACTTTAAAATCTACTCACTAAACAAATCTGCCATAGAAGTTGTCTCATATGCAAAATTGCTAGGTGTTACCAGAGATAAAAGCTTAAACTTTGACCAGCACATTCACAACAATATCAGGAAAACCCACCAAAAACTTGGAACCCTCTACAGACACAAATATTTCCTTAACAGATTAACCAGTACAAATGTTTAAACATCATCTGTGGATACATTCCACCAGACAACAACTTAAATACCCTAGAGGATATCTTGCACTGGTTATCCACTGCTTATCCCCAAGAAACTATAGTTCTTGGTGACTTTAACACTGACTGGCACCCCTGCTCCTCTGAACCCCCCCCCTCACTCCTATAAACGTATCTGGGTTTAAACAGACCATAACCTCTCTCACTAGGATAAACAAACCAACCAACAGGGAAATTATCCTGGACTGGACCCTAGTTAACAACCAACCCCAACTGTATACTACTGCTGGCACTCTCCCTGACAACCTTAGTTATCATTTTCTAACCTATATCATAAAACATAAGGTAGAAAACTCTCACCAGACCAAATATAAAACAGTGAGAAACAGAAAAAAACCTTGACACTGCAATATTCCTAAATGAACTACAAAAAGTTGACTGGTCAAAACTAAAATATCTACCATTAGAAGAGGCTGTAACTCACTTTAACACTAAATTCCTAAGTATTCTTGATTCCCATGCTCCAGCCCGTACAATAAAATCTAGATCAAACACAGCACCATGGCTCACAAAAGAGAACAAATCTAAAATCAAAGCTAGAAACAGAGCCTGGGCCAGCTGAAGAACAACCAAAGCCCCACTTGACCACCTAAAATATCGTCAACTCAGGAATGACACAAAAAAGTCTATTTTACTGGATGAAAAAAAGCATCTCCCATAATCTCCTACAAAAACACCAAAACAATCCCCAAAAGTTCTGGGCAGGCTTAAATCAACTACTTCATCCAGGACATTCTACCACCCCAACCCCGGCTAACCATACCCATAGTTCCCCAGAGACCACAGCTAGCGCTTATAATAACTTTTTCACCGAAACAATACAATCCCTAGCAAATCACCTAACCTCCACAAACTTAAATCACACACCTAATTTATCCACAAATCACCCCAAATTTAGCCTCCAACCAACATCCACTAGTTTTATAAAAATTCTCCTAAAAAAACTAAAACCTGCCACTCTTGTTGCTGATCTCCTCCCTGCAGAGTACCTACAAATAGCTGCAGATGCCATTGCATATCCCATATCTCTCCTTATCAACAGAACCTTATCGGAAAATGCTATCCCCTCCTTTGGAAAATATCCCATGCCATCCCACTCCATAAAGGTAGTAGCTCAATAGACATGTCCAACTATAGACCCATTGCCATTCTTTCCCCACTAGCCAAAATAATGGAGAAATGTGTACACAATCTGCTAATGCAATACCTTACACAGAATAACTTACTACACAACTCCTAGTATTGGCTTCAGGCCATACCACAGCACCACCTCAGCCCTCCTTACCTTTACTAATGCCATAAACAATAACAGAAATGACAATAGGCTAACCTCCACCCTCTTCCCTGACCTATCAAATGCCTTTGACATGATCAACCATGAATTTCTCATTCTTTCCATGAATTTCTCATTCTTTCCCTAAAATCCATTTCCCTCAACATGCACATAGGTTCATAGGTTCATACTAGGCTATCTGCCCTAGGGCATTTATAAGCCTAGCCAGAGTGTGTTTGGCTTTCGCCACCCATTTTAAATTAATTTTGCTATGCCTTTTTTCGAGGTTAGTATACTGTGCCTCTGTCTAACAGTGACACAGAAGTGATACCCGGGGTAAACCTATGATCTCCCATCCACTCATCAAGATTCCTCTTGAAGAGAGTCAATGAGGGACTCTACCTAACCTGGACTGGGATTTTATTCCAGAGTGAAGGGAGCCTCTGGGTTATGAATCTGTCCCTCCAGTATGTCCTATTTATTTCAGTGCTGAGGTTCAAGTCTCTCGAGCGCATAACTCGATGGGATTTGGATTTTCTGAGGTGCAGCATGTCCATTAATTCCGGGTTGGACATGACTTTATACACCAGGCACAGATCGCCTCTGAACAGGCGGTATGCCACTGAGTAGAGCTGGAGTTTCTAACCGGACAGTATATGGCATCTGTTTGAGCCCTTTGATCCTCTTGGTGAGGTACTTTTGGGGTCTTTCCAGTTGCTGCAGGTGTCTGGTAAGGTACATCCCAAAAGGGGCATTGTACTCAATTATGGGCCTGATCAGGGATGAGTAAAGAGGCACGATGACCTCCCCTGATTTAGATGTGAATCCCTTCATGATTAGGTGGGCTATATAAAATGTTTTTCTAACCACTTTGGCCACGTGGTTGTCAAATGAGAGATTACTATTAACTTGGGTCCCCAGGTCCCTAATTACTTCTTCTGTACTTAATGGATTACCACCTATGTGGTAATTTGTGGGCACTTTGTTTTTGCCAAAGGGGATGACTATACACTTTTTGGCATTTAGCTTGAGGCCATGGCTCTGGCACCAGTTGTCTGTTTCTATGAGGCCCTTTTGGGGAATGCTTGTGTCACACATCATCCAGTGGTTCCAGTCCTACCTAACTGGTAGACAACAGGCGGTACTATGGCAGGGCAAACTCTCCAGTCAGCTACCTCTCACACTTGGTGTCCCTTAAGGCTCCATACTAGGCCCACTACTCTTCTCTATTTTTATCAATAATCTTCACATTGCTATCCCTAAAGCTACCTGTATTCGATATGCAGATGATTCTACTCTCATCTGTTCAGCCACCTCCTCATCTGAACTACAAATCTTAACCCAAAATATATTAGCACTATTGAGAACTGGCTCGCCAACCAATGCCTACTACTAAACCCCAATAAAACTAAACTTCTATTCTTCACCCCCACTAGTAGAACTTCCACACTTTCATTCTCTGTCATGTCTAACAATGGCACCACTATCTCCCCAGATCAACACTCTAAACTTTTAAGGGTTATCATAGACAATAATCTCAAATTTGACCTACAGGTCAATAAAACCATACAGACCATCAATAAAAAGCTTGGATCACTGTATAGAAACAAGACACTCTTAACCCCATTGGCTAGGACTGAAATCGCTCGATCAAACCTACTCTCTACTCTTTTATATGACTCCCCTGTACTCTCAAACCTCAACAAAACTGAACTAAGTAAGCTGTCCCATAGCTACAACCATATTGTCAGATTCGCCACTGGCTCCACCTATAGAACCCATCACTGCCAGAACCTGAAACAACTAGAATGGCTAGAACTGCCCAGCATAATTCAGTTCAATCAACTCTTAATAGTGCACAAAGTTCTGTACCACCCTAAAGATGCCCCCTCTCTTATAAATATTATTAAGCCATATAGCAACCTGAGATCCCTATGGTCAGCCAACAAATTACTGGTCCAAACCAACAAAGCTAATAATTCAGCTGGTGAATCTCTGTTCAGCAACTTTGTTGGCAAAACCTGGAATGCCTTGCCAAACTATATAACCCTACAATCCTCTAAAAGTCTCTTCAAAAAAACCCTCAAACAGTATCTCAAATTGAACTGGCTATGCCCATGTACCAACCCGGATTAAGTTATAAAACAATAGCACAGACAGTAATTATCATAACATCTAACTACATCTCCATACTATGTATCCAATCTTACTTGTAATTGTGTCTGTCCATGAGAACTGTGAGTCCCTACTAGGGAACATTACTAAACCAATGTACATAAGGTATATTACCACTTTTTCTATGTATTCTAATTGTTTTCTAACTTCTTGTGTAACCCTTTGTATGTTTGACTATGTGGAGCTTTTCTCCCGGGCCTCTGCTGAAAATGGACATGTATCCAGTCGGGCTATCCCAGTAAACAAATGTAAAATAAACAAATGTAAAATAAATAAATAAAAATAAATAAACCCCACTACCAAACAAACCCTCACCTCTAACTTCCTACTACCATGCCTATTATATGGTGTCCCTCTTCTCACTAACATCCAAACCTCCCTAAAAGCCAAAATGGAAACCTGCTACAACAAAATCACCAGATTTGCAACAAATGCCACTTATTCCTCCCACCACTATTCCTCACTTCACACAGTCACATGGCTTGAAATGCCACAATACCTTATCTACCAACAACTAAACATAGCTCACAAAATGATCTATAAACCTCTCAACTGTCCAGCCCTTTCCTCCACTCTAACTCGATACCATCCTAACAGACCCCTTAGATCAGAAAATGAGACCCTACTGTTCGTCCAAAGCCCCTCTCCCTGCTGGTCACTCTTCTCATTCTGCATTGTCAAACTCTGGAACTCACTTCCATCAGCACTCAGATCCACTAATGATGCTAACTCCTTCAAAAATGCCCTTCACCTTCACATTCACCTATCTACTCATTGGCAATGCTCCTGCTCCACACTCCATATAACCTGACCCTTCCCACACTGTCATCTCTCGCACACATCCCTATCCATTGTTACATCTGTAATACGTAACTCCATCTATTTATTTTTCCTTCTTGCTTTTCTCCTTTAGCCACCGGCCATGTCTTTGTTAGACATCTCTATTCACTGCACACTGCCAATTGCATCATATATAGTTATCGTTCACTTCTTCTCAATTCATGTTTATGTAATGTCATGATCCACTTCTAACTGTTAAACTTCTTCATCTCATTTGTAACTATTTTTGGCTTTGTTGTTGCTAATGGTTGCTTTTTAATCCAATTTGTAATTAACTGTATGTCCAAGTGGAGCTTTTCTCCCCAGGGCTCCACTGAAAATGGGCTCATTCCAGCCCAGTGGACACTCCTGGTAAACAAATGTAAAATAAAATAAAATTATTCTTGTCACTTTTTGTATATTATCACTTGGTAGGACCTCTGTTTTGCACCACTTACAAATGCAAACAATGTATAACATATATTCTTAAACTAGTCATCAACTGCAAAATAATAATTTTAAACCATTCCAAGAGAGAAGTAAACTCAGTTTGCTCTCATGCATTGCACCTTCATGATATAATTAATTTCATTATATCCTGGTCAGAAGCTGAATTGATGCTTTCCTTTTACAATGTAAACCTGGAAAGAAAACATTATTTAATTGGTTACAGTGTTAAGGCAGCAAAGTAATATACTGCTCTAATGTAAAAAGGAAAAAAATAATATCTAGAAATATTGTATTTGACTAGTGTAGCCTCGGTGTTGCAGTGGTTAGCGTTGCCGCCTTCTGTGTGGAGTCTGCATGTCCTCCCCACAGTCGAGTAACGTTAAAAACAGGCAGGTAGGTGCGTGTGTGAATGGGTGTGCCTTTCTTGAAGGTTGGGCCTTGGGCTGGCACCTCAGCACCGTAAAAATCAACTGCCAATCATTAGTTGATCGGAGTTCCGCTGTGGCGACCCCTAACAGGGAAAAGCCAAAAGACATTACTTTTACTATTGTATTTGACTAGTAAAAGGAATTCTAGACCACAATCTCTTGTACTATCCATATAATGATATTGAATGTTAACACTTCTTGATGAAAACCAGGATAAACTATATCCTTACATGTAAACAAATACCTTTTCATTTCTTATAACTCCTTACACTCCCTTCTTCACTTATTTCCTTACTTCTATCAACTTCTCTTCTCTGACTTTCTCTGCAAACATACCCTGCATGCACTGTTAGAAACTTGTTGTGTTCTGACTGAAGAGGGCTCTCAAACATTCTGGAAATATATCACTGATAAGTATATTTCTTGGCACTTCATTTCAGAGTTCTGCATTGTCTTAATTTTTGCCTGACTGAATTATTGTATATATTTGCTGACTGAATTATTTTATATATTTGCTGGCATTGTTTTTTGTTTCTGATCTGTAGTGAAACTGGTCCCCCCCTATTCCTGTAGTAACTGGTCTAACAGTTTTTTGTTATCTGATTGCTTCAAGGCTTGCTGATTTAAAAATAGCCCCTATTTGAAAATCCCTGCATATGCTCTTAGAAACTCCTTGTGTTCTGACTGGAGTGCTCTCAAACTTTCTGGAAATATATCGTTGATAAGTATATTTCTTGGCACTGTCTTAATTTTTGCCTGACTGAATTATTTTATATATCTGCTGACTGAATTATTTTATATATTTGCGGGCATTGTCTTTTGTTTCTGATCTGTACTGAAAATGAATTTCTCCTTTCCACCCACCCTATTTCTGTGGTGTTTGTCATAGTTGGTGGCTTTGCAGTTGCCCACCCCTACTGTAAATTTGATCTGGGATACTCCTCCCTGGTTAGTGTTCATTCTACCTAATACAGAGAGAACATTTGAGAAGGCAAACCCACTTGGGTTCTTAACCTTGAATTATCTTATGCTCCTCCTTCCTTTTCTTGCACTTTACTAACAAAAAAAGTCTCCTTGTGTTCTGACTGAGTGTGCTTCTCAGCTGATAAGTATATATTTTTGGCACTTTTTAACTGTCAGAGTTGAATACTGTATTTGTTTTACTGTATCTGTTTTAATTTTTGAAAAAAAAAAAAAACAAAACAAACAAAAAAAAAAAACAAAAAATCCTCTCTCTCTACTCGTTTCTCACCTTTCTATAACCTGTAGAGTCCAGTTTTTAGATTTTGCTGAATTCTGGGCTGTGTTATAGTTTCTGTGTTGCCCAGACCTTACTAAGCTAGAAGGAAGCTTCTCTGTTCATCAGTGAGAGTGGTGAGCTTTCAGCAGCATCTCTATCACTGGAGGAGTGGTGTCAGCTCAGAATCTGTAGTTGTATTGGCCATTTTGGGCTATTTCTATCCCTTTCGTATTTCTGTTTAAAAACCCGTGTTTGCGAGGTTTAGCACATCACACAGTGCGGTTTAACTAAGGTTAAACTATTCCTGATGCCAGAAAGTCTGCTCTTCTAATTTTCCATTAGAATTAGCCAGTTTTCCAGTTTTAGCACTCAAAACTGTTTCCTTATGCTCAGCACTTGTTCAAAACTCTTTGCAAGCATTAAATAATCTACAAACTACTGCAGCACTCAAATTTCCTCACTTGTTAGGAGGAAAACAGTTTTTAGTACTTAAATTAATAAGCACCTATCCAGGCATGTGTAAGGGTCAGCTCCTGGTATTTTCCCCTGTCTGCCTGATGAATCTGGGCATCTTGGGACAATGTAGCAATTACCTCATGTACACTGACAAACCTCTCCTCCTAGCACCCAACACTACAACCTGTGAGAGATACACTTATATAGCCAAACTGGAAGCCAAGCTCTCTCCAGACAAGACTCTACTAGATAGTCAAGAGGAAAAGGTAAACACCTGCACCACACCACACTAAACACATAGACCATCAAAACCTACACCACCTAAATCCACACATAGTAGCACAAAACACACACCTACATTCACAGAGGCTCTCAATAAAAATCTGCCCAAACAAGAGAGACCTCCAAAGCTGAAACACAAGCAACCACCACCTCCAACACTACCCAAATGACACATAGCCCACAGAATCAGTGTGCCACTCAATCTCAGCGCATAAGGCAGAAGAACGTACCCAACACACTAGTCATAGGTGACTCTATAGTCAGGCACACTGATGTCCCACTCACCAGGCAAAACAAGGAGAAAGTTACTGTCAACTGCCTGTCGGGTGCCAGGATCCATCCACATAATGCAAGCACTCAGGTTACTCCACAACAAGTACAAATATGGCACTGTCATTGTCCATGTTGGTGTGAATGACCTGAGACATACCTCCCTGGACTACATGAAAAGAGACATGGAGGAGCTCTCAGATCATGTAGCCCAGGCAGTTATGACCCTAGCCTTGAGCAGCATCCTGCCATCACCCAGAATGATACCACAATACAAGGACAAAATGATTGACTTCAACAATTGGGTAAGCTTCTGGTGTCATTCTAAGGGGATCCAGTGTCTGTCTGCCTAGGACGACATGATCGACAGACACGATGCTTTGCCAGAGATGGCCTGCACATGTCGCCCCTTGGATTCCGGATATTTGCTAAGGCTCTTGCCACCCCTATAGTGCCTTTTTTAGGCAAGGTTCAAATGACAAACTCACCACCGTACCAGGTATAAGCAAGCAAAATCTGAGGGAATGCTACTCAATGCTAGAAGTCTAAACCTTAAAATGCACTCACTCGAGGCACTCCTTAAAAATGAGAACATCGACATCTGTGCAGTGACAGAGACCTGGTTCAAGGCTCCAGAGAACACCCCTGCATTACCAGGCTATAACTCATACCACACCTTTTGGCCACCTAACCTGGAATGAAACACTAAAGGAGGAGGTGTGTCCATATTCATTAAGGACATCAACACCTCCAGGTTAGTTGCTCAACATAATGCATCCGAAATTATCCAAGTGCAACTAACACTGGGGAAGACTGCAATCCAGGTTGTAGCTTGTTACAGATCCCCCACCATGCCTTAGGATGCCCACTCCATGTTTTTTGATATACTGGGTAATATCAAGGTACAGCCCAATGCCCTAATAATGGGAGATTTCAACTACCCCACCATCAACTGGGAAAACTACTCATGTACCAACTCATTTGCTCAATGCTTTCTGCAATTCATAAATTCCAACACCCTGGATCAGCTTGTTTATACCCCCACCAGGGGCAGCAATATCCTGGACCTGGTCATTACCAATATGGGCAACCAATGTTCCACGCCAGAGGTCAACTCCTTTCTGGTCAGATCCGACCACAAGCTAATCACCCTAAACATCAATATCCTGGCCCCACACTCCATTAAGGAAACCATCATGCTTCTTAAGACAGAAGTGACAAGCTTCACGACACCGATACAGATGGAAAATAGAGGTACGACTACTGAATCCTTTACAGATGCACTGTATAAGCACATACACGAGTGCATGGATTGTGCCATCCCCAACAGAACCAAGATGCTATCTTCCAAAAAAAGGAAGCCAATCTGGTGGTCCTCTGCCATAAACAAACTCTACAACAGAAGGAAGAAGCTGTTGCAAAAAAGAGTAAAATCCCCTGATTCCAGGAACTCCCTGTTCAGCCTCAGTAATAAGCTGAGATCCCTCATAAAATCCTCCAAAGTTAGTTATGAAAATAAAATTGCCACTGATTCTAAAGACAACCACAAAGCATTCTACAGCTATGTCAAGAATCTCAATGGTGACACTCAGATCTGCTCTGAGCTACAGCACAACAGAACCAACTGATATTGCCAACATTCTGGCAGATAGGTTCAGTGCAAATTTCACCCCTACAAACCCCCCAAAGGGCCCATCACTATACCGGAAGAATGCAAAGCCCTTGTAATCATGACTACACAAGTAAAGACTGCACTCTCCAAAGCCAAGAACACAGCATCCATGGGACCTGACAACATCCCGGGCTGCATTCCGCATGAACTACAGAATGAACTGGCACCCCACCTAAGTACCATGTTCAGTCATAGCCTCACTTCAGGCTTTGTGCCTACTGAATGGTGCACAGCAACAGTTATCCCACTCCACAAAGGGGGTGCCACCATGGACCCCGGGAACTACTGCTGCATTAGCCTGAAACTCTGGACACCACTCAGTTTGGGTTTGTAAAGGGTAGGCCATGTCTCCTAAACCTGATTGACTTCTTTGAAGTAGTTACCAGAGCCGTGGATGAGGGTAAAGTGGTGCACACAGCCTATCTTGACCTCGCCAAGGCTTTCAACACCATCCCCCACTCTGGAGTTATAGATAAACTCACTAGAGTGGAAACAAATCTCTATGTCACAAGATGGGTGGCCAACTGGCTCACTGACAGAACCCACACAGTGAAAGTAGCCAACTCTAAATCCAACTTCAGACCAGTGACAAGTGGAGTACCACAAGGGTCAGTCCTGGGTCCTCTCCTGTTTGGCATCTACTTCTCAGAAGTCCAGGCTAATAGAGCAGGTCTTTGGCTAATGAAGTGCAGATGACTGCAAACTATGTGGCAAAATAGAATTGCCTAATGATGTGGGCATTCTACAAAGGGACCTCACTGAGACTGATGCTTGGTGTCAAAGTCATGGCCTCAAGCTCGATGGCAATAAGTGCATTTTCATCCCCTTTGAGAAAAACACTGTATCCATGAACTACCATGTAGGCGGTAGCCTACTAACCACTGAAAGTGTAATAAGAGACCTTGGGACACAGGTGGACAGTAGTCTCTCCTTTGATAATCACATTGGCACAATAGTCAGGAAATCCTTCTACGTGGGCCACCTCATCACAATGGGGTTCATCCCCAGAAAAAAAGAGGTCATTAACCCTCTCTACTCATCCCTCAGCAGATCCATTTTAAAGTACAATGCCCCATTTAGCATGTACCTCACAAGACATCTACAACAACTAGAAAGGCCACAGAAATATCTCACTAAGAGGATTACTGGCCTCAAACAGATGCCATACGCAGACCATCTAAAAAAACTCTAGCTCTACTCCGTCACTTATCGCCTACTCAGTGGCGACCTCTGCCTAACATACAAAGCCATTTCAAACCCAGATATGTTGGACATGCTACACTTAAAGAAACCCCAATCCCTCTGAGCCACATGCTCCAGGGACCTAAACCTTGCCACCACAATAAACAGAACATGCTGGAGGAATAGAGTCCTATCCCAGAGACTTCTCATGCTCTGGAACAGACTACCCATTCATGTCAAGCAAAGCTTCTCATTAGTCCTCTTTAAGAAAAATCTCGACAACTGGATGGGAAATAGGAAATTCCCCCCGGAGTCACTTCTGTGGCTATGCTAGACAGGGGCTCAGGAAAATAACTTTCTTGGGTGGTGAAAGCCAAGGAACTTTTTTGGCTAGGCTTATATAGCCCCCAGGGTCGATAGCCTAGTACCTACCTATGAACCTATGACCCTATAAGCCTGCTTTTCCCTCACTTCATATTGCAATTCCTGTTTGTATTAGAATAACTTACCTTTAATTTATCTAAGCATTAAATGATTGTCACATGGGCAGCCACTGTGGTGCAGTGGTTAGCATTGCCACCTCACAACAAGAATTTCTCTGGTTCAATCCTCGGCTGTAATGCCTTCTGTGCAGAGTCTGCATGTCCTCCCTGTGGTCGTGTGGGTTTCCTCCAGGTGCTCCAGTTTCCTCTCACATCCCAAAGACATGCTGTAGGTGGATTGGACACTCTAAATTGGCCCTAGGTGTGAGTGTGTGTGCGTATGTGTGCCTTCTGTGGAAGATTGGGCACTGGGCTGGCAACTCGACACCGTAAAACTCCACTGCCAATCATGAGCGGACAGGTGATCCACTGTGGCGACCCCTAACCGAAAAAAGCTGAAAGAAGAAGAAGATTAATTAATTGTCATATAACTTGTATTAATTCTTAACCAATTTTTTTATTATGTCTAATTTGTTATAATTATTTAAATGGCAGATGTTTTGTTTTATTTTTGAAGATTTAAATTATTGTTCTTAAAATGTTTTGTATATCTGTACTGTTGTCTGCATGTATGATTTGCAAAATTTTACGCCGGATGCCCTTCCTGACGCAACCCTCCCCATTTATCCAGGCTTGGGACTGGCACAAAGAAATGCACTGGCTTGTGCATCCCCAGTAGCTGGGTTAGAAAAGGACCTGTACCAATTGGCTAGACAGAGGGACCAAGCTAGTAAAGATGTGCAGCAGGTAAGGGTGATAAAGGATAATGAGGGAAATGTACTCACAAGTGAAGAGAGTGTGTTGGGCAGATGGAAAGAGTACTTTGAGGGGCTGATGAATGAAGAGAATGAGATGGAAAGAAGGTGGATGATGTGTAGATAGTGAATCATGAAGTGCAATGGATTAGCAAGGAGGAAGTAAGGATAGCTATGAAGAGGATGAAGAACGGAAAGGCTGTTGGTCCAGATGACATACCTGTGGAAGCATGGAGGTGTTTAGGTGAAATGGCAGTGGAGTTTTTAACTAGATTGTTTAATGAAATTTTGGAAAGTGAGAAGATGCCTGAGGAATGGAGAAAAAGTGATTTGGTACCGATTTTTAAGAATAAGGGTGATGTGCAGAGCTGTAGTAACTACAGAGGGATTAAATTGATCAGTCACAGCATGAAGTTATGGGAAAGAGTAGTGGAAGCTAGTTTAAGAAGGGAGGTGATGATTAGTGATCAGCAGTATGGTTTCATGCCAGAAAAGAGCACTACAGATGCAATTTTTGCTCTGAAAGTGTTGATGGAGAAGTACAGAGAAGGTCAGAAGGAGTTGAATTGTGTCTTTGTGGATTTAGAGAAAGCATTTGACAGGGTGCCTAGAGAGGAGTTGTGGTATTGTATGAGGAAGTCGGGAGTGTCAGGGAAGTATGTAAGAGTGGTACAGGATATGTACGAGGGTAGTGTGACAGCGATGATGTCTGCGGTGGGAGTGACGGATGCGTTTAAGGTGGAGGTGGGATTACATCAAGGATCAGCTCTGAGCCCTTTCTTATTTGCAATGGTGATGGACAGGTTGACAGACGAGATCAGACAGGAGTCCCCGTGGACTATGATGTTTGCAGATGACATTGTGATCTGTAGTGAGAGTAGGAAACAGGTGGACGAGACCCTGGAGAGGTGGAGATATGCTCTAGAGAGAAGAGGAATGAAGGTCAGCAGGACTAAGACAGAATATATGTGTGTGAATGAGATGGAGGATAGAGGAATGGTGAAGATGCAGGGAGTAGAGGTGGCAAAGGTGGATGAGTTTAAATACTTGGGATCAACAGTTCAGAGTAATGGGGAGTGGGGAAGAGAGGTGAAGAAGAGAGTACAGGCAGGATGGAGTGGGTGGAGAAGAGTGTCAGGAGTGATTTGTGACAGACGAGTACCAGAGTGAAAGGGAAGGTCTGCAAGAGAGTAGTGAGACCAGCTATGTTATATGGGTTGTAGACAGTGGCATTGACAAAAAGGCAGGAGTCAGATCTTGACATGGCAGAGTTGAAGATGATAAGATTTGCACTGTGTGTGACGAGTATGGACAGGATTAGGAATAAGTATATTAGAGGGTCAGCCCAGGTTGGAAGGTTTGGAGACAAAGCCAGAGAGGCAAGATTACGTTGGTTTGGACATGTGCTGAGGAGGGATGCAGAGTATATTGGGAAAATGATGCTAAAGATGAAGCTGCCAGGTAACAGGAAAAGAGGAAAGCCTAAGATAAGGGTTATGGATGTGGTGAGAGAGGACATGCAGGTGGTTGGTGTGACAGAGCAAGATGCAGAGGACAGAAAGAAATGGAAACAGTTGATCTGCTGTGGTGACCCCTAACGGGAGCAGCTGAAAGAAGAAGAAGTTCTTAAAATGTTTTGTAATAATTTGGAGTTTTTCTCCTCGGGCCACTGCTGAAAATTGGCTTCTACCCAGACAGACTTTCCTGGTAATCAAATGTCAATAAATAAACACATCTTAAGATTTAACATGTATTTGAAATATTACTTCTTGTATTACTAGTGTTTTTAAGGTGTTTTGTTACAGATATGTCAGTATTTATGAAATGTTGTTGGCTGATCTGTTTTAAAAATCATGTCAGAAAGCATAGCCCATGACAGGGACTTGTATCCCATAGGATCATAGGAGGTTACTAGGCTAATGACGCTAGGTCCCTTAAAAGCCTAGTTTTATCCATATTTCCATGATCAGCACCTATTACCCCTGTCCAAGAGGGACATAGGTGCAACCTCTGGGGTGAACTTACAGTTACACATCCAATCATCCAGACTGCATTTGAAGAGGCCAGTGAGGTGCTCTGCTTGATATAAAGCAGGAGTCTGTTTCAAGGGTGTGGTAGCATCTGGGAGACAAATCTGTCCCTCCAGCAGGTTCTATTAAAGTCACATACCAGGTTAAGGCTATTAGAGCGAGTAACCTGTGTACTATTTGACTTATGGATATGCAGCATTTCCAATAAAGCAGGGTCAAAGATTGCCTTATATGCAAGGCAGAGATTGCCTCTGAGCAGTCTGTATGAAACAGAAAAAAGTGACACTGATTTCAGATAGTCATCATAGGACAGATGATGAAGATCTTGAATTTTCATTGTGAGGAACCTTTGTGGTCTCCCCAATTGCTGCAGGTGCTTGGAAAGGTACATACCAAAAGGGGCATTGTAGTCACTTATTGGCCTGATGAGGGAAGAGTACAGGGAGGTTGTAATTTCTTTTTTTCTGGAGGCAATGCCCTTACTTATGAGATGAGCAGTATAGAATGCCCTTCTTTCCACTGTGGAGACATGATAATCAAAGGTAATATTGCTGTCACTGCATACTTAGGGTGTTGTTATTGATGTGGTAGTTAACAGGAATATCAATCTTACCAAAATGGATGATAATACATTTTTTTTGCATTGAGTTTAAGGCCATGGAAGGAAAAATGGAGAATGTTGACATTTGTGCTGTAATGGAGACCTTGTTTAAAATGGCAGAAAGTGCCCCTGCACTTCCAGGCTATAACTCATTCCACACCTTTCGACCCCAGAATATGGACCAAAGCTCCAAAGGCAGTGGTGTCTCCATATTCATAAAGGATATGCACAACTTCAGACTAGTAGCCCAGCATAATGCATCTGAGATACTTCAGGTACAATTAACACTGGGTAAGATGATGATTCAGGTCATAGCCTGTTATAGGTCCCCACCCAAGTTCCTAGACTCTTACTCCATAGTCCTGAGCACCCTGGAATCTATCAAGGTCCAACCCAACACTCTCATATTAGGAGACTTCAACTACCCTTCCATCAAATGGGAAAAATACTTATGCACCAATACTCTGGGCTAACACTTCCTGGAATTCATCAATTCCAATGCCCTGGACCAGATCATTATGGAGCAAACTAGAGGAAGCAACATCCTTGACCTGGTTATTACTAACATGGGTGACAGTTTCTCTACACCAATAGTCAATTTCTCCCTGGTTAGATCCGACCACAAACTAATCACCATAGAAATCCACATCTCACCCACACCCCCCTGCAAAGGTAATTACCATGAAAAACTTCTCCAAAGCTGACTTTGGGCTCCTAAAAACAGAGGTGGCTAACTTCATGGCACTCATGCCAATGGAAAATAGCTGCATGACAGCTGAGTCATACACCAATGCACTGTACAAACACGTATATAAATGCATGGAATTAGCTATACCCAACAGAACCAAGATGCTCTCCTCCAAAAAAAGGAAGCCAATCTAGAGGGACCCTGCCATTAATAAACTCTACAACAGAATGAATAAACTGTTGCAGAAACAGGTGAAGTTCTAAGACTGGAAAGACTCCCTTATTAGCTGCAACAAAAAGTTGAGAGCCCTCATCAAATCCTATAAAGCAAGCTATGAAGGCAGAATTGCAGCAGACACTAAAAACAACCACAAAGCCTTCTATAGTTATATCAGGAACCTCCACAGCAATAACCAGATCTGTTCTGAGTTACTGCACAATGGTACCTCCTATACCGAGCCAGCAGATATTGCCAACATACTAGCTGACAGATTCAGTGCCAACTTTACCCCTCACCCCCTCAAAAGGGCCAATTACAATACGGGAAGAATGCCAGGCACCCAGCATTACTACAACACAGGTTAAAGCTGCATTGTCCAAGGCCAGGAATACAGCCTCTATGGGACCCAGTTATATCCCAGGCTGTGTTCTACATGAACTACAAAATGAACTGGCACCACATCTGTGTGCCCTGTTCACTTATGGCCTCACCTCAGGCTTTGTCCCTACCGAATGGCATACTGCTGCAGTCATCCCTTAACATTAAGGAGGAGTGACTACAGATCCTGGGAATTATCGCCCCATCAGACTGATGAGTCTGATATGTAAAGCTATGGACACCATCATCATGGTCATGATTAACAAAGATATAGGTGATCTCCAAACTCTAGGCCCCATGCAATTTGGCTTTGTGAAAGGGAGATCATGCCTGGTCAACTTGGTTGACTTCTTTGAGTCAGTCACCAGGGCTGTGGATGATGGTAAGGCAGTACATACAGCCTACCTTGATCTGGCCAAGGCTTTTGATACCATTCCTCACTCAGGAATTATTGCTAAACTCACCAAACTAGGCATCACCCTCTATATCACTAAGTGGGTTGCAAACTGGCTCACAGATAGAGCCCACCATGTGAAAGTAGCTGATTCCAAGTCAGACTGCCATTCAGTCACTAGTGGAGTCCCACAAGGATCAGTCCTGGGTCCTCTCCTGTTTAGCATTTACTTCTCAGAAGTTCAGGCCAACACAAAGGGACTATGGTTGACCAAGTTTGCAGATGACTGCAAGCTGTGAGCCATTATTGACTCCAAAATTGATGCAGACATCCTACAGAAAGGCCTCACGAGACCAATGACTGGGATTGAAACCATGGTCTTAAGCTTAGTGCCAAAAGAAATGCGTCATCATCCCCTTTGGTAAAAACTCAGTTCCCACTAATTACCACATTGATGGGAGCTCACTGAACACTGAAGGTGTTATAAATGATTTGGGGACACAGATTGACAGCAATCTCTTCTTCGACCACCACATTGCCACTGTGGTCAGAAAGTCCTTCTATGTGGCATATCTCATTACCAAGGGTTTTGCATCTAGGAAGAAAGAAATCATCATCTCTCTCTACTCTTCCCTCATTAGACCAATCATCAAGTATAATGCCCCATTTGGCATGTACCTCACTAGATACCGGCAACAGCTGGAGAGGCCACAGAAGTACCTCATGAAGAGGATCCTAGGCCTTAAATACATGTCCTACATTGACAGACTCAAGAAACTCCAGCTATTCTCTGTCTCATATCATCTACTTAAAGGCAATCTCTGCTTGACTTACAAAGCCATGTCTGACCCAGCCCTGCTAGAAATGCTACATCTAAAGAAATCTCAATCCCTCTGCACCACATGCTCCAGAGACCTCAACCTCATTACCAAAATCAACAGAACATACTGGAGAGACAGGTTCATCACCCAGAGACTGCCCATGCTCTGGAATAGACTCCTCATACATATCAAGCAGAGCCTTGCTGACCCTCTTTAAGACAAATTTTGATAAGTTAATAGAAAGTTCACCCTGGAGATCACTCCAGTGGCTCTACTGGATAGAGGCACTGGGAACTAATGTCAGGCGGCACAATGCCAGGGCACTTCTATGGGCTAGGCTTGTAAAGGCTCCAGGACCATTAGCCTAGTACACACCTATGAACCTATGAACCTATGACATTGGCACCAGTCATTTGCTTGTGTAAAGCCTTCTTGTAGGATGTTGACATTGTCTGGAGATTCTATGACCACTCCCAGTTTGTAGACATCAGCAAAGTTTGTCAGCCACAGACCTTTAGTTTTAGCTTGCACTTTGGAGAAATAGAATCCAAAGAGTAGACATCCCAGGACTGATCCCTGTGCAGCACCACTGGTTACAAGTCTGCTATTGGAGGTGGATTACCCTATTTTAACTATATGGGTTTTATCAGTGAGCCAGTTAGCAGCCCATCTAATGATATACGGGTTGATACCTAGCTGGGTGAGTTTGTCAATTATGCCTGAGTGGGGGATAGTGTCAAAAGCCTTGGCTAAGTTTAGGTAGGCTGTGTGCACAGATTTCCCCTTATCAAGGGCCTTGGTGACTGTCTCGAAGAAGTTCACCAGGTTTAACAGGCATGAGCTTCCTTTGACAAATCCAAATTTAGTAGAGTCAAATGTTTGGAGGTTACCAATGTCTTTGTTGATAACGTCCATAATGATTCTCTCCATGGCCTTACATATAAGGCTAGTCAGGCTAATAGGTCTATAGTTCCTGGGGTCAATGGAAGCACTGCCTTTGTGCAAGGGGATAATGGTGGCCTTTTGTCATTCAGTTTGGATGAAGCCAGTGCTTAGACTATGATTGAAAAGATTACCCATTGGTGTTGCTCATTCTTGTTTGAGCCCATGTAGGATGCAGCCGGAGATGTTATCAAGTCCCATGGATGCTGTGTTTTTGACCTTAGAGAGGGCTTTCATGACCTGCTCTTTAGAGATACAGGGTAGAGGATAGGTGGTATTGATGTCTTGGGGTAAGTGAGCGGGGAAGGGGGATTGAAGTTTTCATAGAATGTGTCAGCTAATAGGTTAGCAATGTCTACAGGCTTGGTATATGTGGTATCATTAACTACCAGTTTGGCACAGATATGAGCCTTTCCTTTTAGGTTACAGATGTAACTAAAGAATGCCTTATGGTTGTCCTAAGTTGAGGAAGCTAATTTGGATTCATAGTTAGCTTTGGAGGACTTTGCAAGGAGTTTTATTTGCTTGTTTAAACTGAGGAGGGAGTGTTTCCAGTTTGGGAGTTACTCCCTCTTACTCTTGGACAGCAATTTATTCCTCTTATTGTAAAGCCTGTTAATGGTAGTTGTCCACCAGACAGGTTTGGTCTTCCTCCAGTAACTTGTTTTGGTCCTATCAGGTAGGCTGCATCAAAGCAGTTGTTCAGGTGTTTGCAGAGAGCATTTGTGTAGAACTCGGCATAGTTGCCAGTTCCATCTGGTGTAGGAGGTGCAGTGAAGCTATTTATACCATCCTGTAGGATATTATAATCTGTTTTGGAGAAGTTTTTAGTTTACTTTGTGCCACGGGGGGAGGGGGGGTCAGGTGCGATAGTAACTTCGAATGAGATGGATATGTGGTCAGATCTCACAAGAGAAGACCTCACAATGGGGGTGCTACAGTTGTCCCCCATATTGGAAAGCACCAGATCCAGGATGTTGGCACCCCTTGTGGGGTGTCAACTAGTGGGTCCAGGGCATTGGAGTTAATGAAGTCAAGGAACTTTTGGGCAAGTGAGTTTCTGCATGAGTAATTTCCCCAGTCAATGCATGGGTAGGTAAAGTCCCCAAAACCATGGTGTTTGGATGTATCTTGATAGACTCAAGTAGATCCAACTAGGCAGAGTGGGTATCCTGATTCATGGAGGTGGTCCTGTAGCTGGCAATGACTTGAATAGGTGTCCTAACAACAGTTAGTTGCACCTGAAGTATCTCCAGGGAATCATACTGCCTAACCAGTCTGGCGGTGTATTCATCTTTAATGAATATTGGTACACCGCCGCCTTTAGTTTTCACACCTTCAGTTTGTGGTCTGAATGAGTGGAAGGAGGTATAGCCGATATGGCTGGGGTGCTCTCCACAGCCTTGGACCAGGTCTCTGTGACTGCACAAATGTCTATGTCTTCCAAGGTGAGGATTGCTTCCAGTGAATGCAGTTTCATGTTAAGACTCCTATGATTTAGCAGCAAAACCTCTTGAGGTTGTTCATAGATGGAGTTCTTACATCAGGAAGTTTTTCCTTGAGACACTACCTAAAAGGCACTATGGGAATAGCAAGAGCCTTGGCCAGTAGCCAAAATTCCAGGGGTGATAGATGAAGACCATCTCTGACAAAGCATTGAGGACTATCAATCATGTCATCCCAGGCTGACAGATACTTCATCCCCTTGGAATGACACCAGAACTTAGCCAATTATTGAATTCAATAATTTTCTGTTTGTACTGAGGTATCACCCTAGGTGAAGGTATAATGCTGTTTAAGGCTAGGGACATACCAGCCTGAGACACATAGTCTGAGACCCCAAACCTGTCTCTCTTCATATACTCCAGAGAAGTAAATTTCAAGCCATTCACACCAACATGGACTTTGACAGAGTTATGACAGTACCTGTTGTTGAGAGACTTCAGTGCATGTGTGATATTGTGTATCCTGGCACCTGACAGACAGTTGACCGTAACCTTCTCCTTATCCAGAATGGTGAGAGGGACATCTGTGTGTCTCATGATGGAATCACCTATGACTAATATGTTTGGTTTTGTGTTTTGCCTTAAGGGCTTGACAGATGAGACACTGGTAAGTGAGCTATTATGTGTATAGTGTTCTGCAGAGGAAGTATTATGTGTAGCATGCTTGTGTTTGTGTTTGGGAGGTTGCTGGTGTTTAGGTATGCTTCTGATGAGGATCTCTGCATATGTAGGTATGTGGGATGTGGGTTTGGGTGGACTAGGAGGTGAGGTGTGCATGCTAATGACCCACTCATTGTCATATGTACTGACCGGTGTGTGTGTGTGAGAGAGCATGGATTTGAGGTTATTAATATAGTTGCACCTAGGAGCAGAGAGTTGGCTGTGAACATGAGGAAGTTACGACACTGTCTCAGGATGCCCATGTCAACCAAGCTGGCCAGAGAAACTGTGGGAAATTGTGCATCCATAGTGTTGGGTAAATTTATATGGTCAGTAAGAGAGGTCACACGTAGGAGTGGCTAGTGGGTGATATGTGTGTTGAAACCTCTGAGGCTAGGCTTAGTTGTACAATACAGTGCCTTAGCCCACTAGGCCACCCAGCTCTTAGTGTTTGACTTCACAGTAGAGCTGTCCAGAGAAAAACCTCTGGAGGACCACAAGCAAAGTGCTAAGGAAATATTTAACAAGCAAATCTTTCAGTATCTCAGGGAAGAGCTGGTTTTAATGCTCAATTGATACAAGGCGGTCTACATTCCATAATACTGAATCTAGCCTATGCCAATTGCCAAAATATTTGAAATTTAAGGTGCTAAAAATAAGTCACAACAGCAAACAACAAAAAACAGTATAAAAGCAGCAATTTGGTAGAACAATGTTCTCAATGTAATCAGGCTACTAACAAGCAATAATAAAAGAAGTGGAATAAATGCAATTGAGCACTTTTAAGAACAGCAACAAAAGCAAAATAGAGTGTTAGAGTAGGAAAAGGCACCGTATAAGTACAGTAAAACACAGTAAAAGCTGCTGAATAGAGTGTATTTTTTTTTCAAGGTTAAGAGCTAAGGGGGTGAGCCTTCCCAAATAGTCTCACTGTATTCAGTATAAAGAGCTGATGTGATGAGACTGCGAGAAGTTCCCAATAACAAATTTATAATAATAGGTGGGTAAAGCCAAAGCCACCAAGTTATGAGAACACAACAACAATAGGGTGGGTGCCAGGGGAAATCAAATGGAGCCAGCCAGACTAAGTGTTCACAAGTGAAACCAAAACCAGTTTAACTCGCAAACTATGCAACACTAAACAAGTAATTATTAAATATCATTGAAACAGTTATAGCAAGTGCAAAAAATATACTTACATCAGCTTTTCTTCAGGGGAATGTGTAAATAAGCCATAGGTCATGGGTGTGTGTATATGTGTGCGTGCATGCGTGCATGCATGCGTGCACGTGTGTATGTATGTGTGTGTGTGTGTGTGTGTGTGTGTGTGTGTGTGTGTGTGTGTGTGTGTGTGTGTGTGTGTGTGTGTGTGTGTGTGTGTGTGTGTGTTTGTGTGTGTGTGTGTATGTATGTGTGTAAAGAAAGTGCTTCACTATGAATGTTGTGTCTTTCGGCTTTTCCAGGTTAGGGGTCGCCACAGCGGAACTCCGGTCCGCTAATGATTGGCAGTAGATTTTTACATTTTGGCTTGCAGGGCCTAATGCACAACCTTCAACGAAGGAACATCCATTCACACATCTCGCCACACAGAAGACGCTCTAACTGAGAATCGAATGGGCAACGTCTAACTGTGAGGTGACAACTCTACCGCAGCACCACCACCGCAGTATATATGAATAAACTATATAATTCTTGGACTCTGTTTATGTGTGTGTATTTGTGTGTATGTGTATGTGCGTGTGTGTGTGTGTGTGTGTGTGTGTGTGTGTGTGTGTGTGTGTGTGTGTGTGTGTATGTGTATGTTTGTCTGTGTGCATGCCTATGTATGTGTGTAGTGTGCAGTGTATGTTTGGTGACCTTTCATCACTATGCTATGTTAATGGCTTCAGTAAGGAGTATTTATTTCCTTGAGATGGTACTTTAGGAGTGTTGGATTTTTTTCTAGTTTTTATGCTGTGTTTTCATCACCAAAAATACATAACAGATTATTTTTATCTTTGAATGGTGAAATATAAATCAACATTTTTTTATTCATACCATATTATTTCATATTACATTTGCTTGTTTGATGGCTTAAAAAATGCCTATCTAATCTGCCAGGAAATCTACTCTTCTTCTTCTTTTTCTTTCAGATGCTCCCATTAGGGGTCGCCACAACAGATCAACTGTTTCCATTTCTGCCTGTCCTCTCCATCTTGCTCTGTCACACCAACCACCTGGATGTCCTCTCTCATCACATTCATAAACCTTATCTTAGGCCTTCCTCTTTTCCTGTTACCTGGCAGCTTCATCCTTAGCATCTTTTTCCCAATATACTCTGCATCCCTCCTCAGCACATGTCTAAACCAACGTAATCTTGCCTCTCTGGCTTTGTCTCCAAACCTTCCAACCTGGGCTGACCCTCTAATATACTTATTCCTAATCCTGTCCATCCTCGTCACACCCAGTGCAAATCTTAACATCTTCAACTCTGCCAAGTCAAGCTCTGACTCCTGCCTTTTTGTCAATGCCATGTCTCCAACCCGTATAACATAGCTGGTCTCATTACCCACTTGTAGACCTTCCCTTTCACTCTTACTGGCACTCGTCTGTCACAAATCACTCCTGACACTCTTCTCCACCCACTCCATCCTGCCTGTACTCTCTTCTTCACCTCTCTTCCACACTCACCATTACTCTGAACTGTTGATCCCAAGTACTTAAACTCATTCACCTTCCCCACCTCTACTCCCTGTTTGTCACTAACTATATGAGTGAGTTTCAGAGCATTACTACAAGAAGATTTGTAAGTTCTTGTTGTTACCGTTTCAGAATATAAGAACTAGCTATGCTATAGATGTGGTCTGTGGGATCTGGAGAAGAGGAAAATGTGCACTTTTTTGTTTTGTTTTACATTGTTGGTCTTTTCTCAGAGTTTATATGACCTTGAAATTGATATATACTGAGAGCAGGGGAAGGGATTTGAACCTACATTGAGAAATGCAGCGATTTATTCCTATTAAAAAAAAGAAAACTTTGTTTTGTGTAGTCTGGTTTACTTGGGAATACAACGCTTTGAGATTTTGGGTGTTTTGAAATTTTAGCTATGATTCATCATGTGTTGTTTAGAGAAGTGGAACCTTGTCTGCATTTTAAGTGCATTCAACTCTCTGTATCTCTTCATTCCTAGTCTTATCCTCATCTCTTTTCCACCTGTCCATTGCAGTCCTGCTTGCCTAGGTGGAGTTTCACTTACTCATTTGTTCTTGTTGCCTGTTTCCAGGGCTGTACACCTCATCTTTGAAAAAGTACTTTTGCTGATTCAAGGAGGAGTTAGTCCTTACAATTTGTTGTCAGCACCTCTTCCACCTACCTTTATTGTTCTTCTTCAGGATGACTCCTTCACATTTCCCTGACATGATTTAGGCAAACAAATTATCCACTGTCTCTTCAAATCTCTAGTAAGAAGAGCTTTTGCCTATGTATCCTCTGGTAATTACAATATAGGTTATACACAGTTTCAAATGGCAAGGCCTACCTATAGGAAATCTGCAGATTATTTCTCATTATAGACTACATGGAAGCTACAAACTCACCCTCTCTATCTGCTGTTTTTTGATAATCCTGATAAACACCCATATATCTTATGGTGTCAGAAGTGAAGAAATACATGAATTGAAGAAATATATCTACGGAACTGAAGAAATATGTTTGCTTTGACAGGTTTGGGTTTGGAAGTATTGTGGTAAAAGTCTCTGTAGAATATGTTACAGCTGCAAATATCAGAAGTCTTTTTACTGCAAGAATGAAAACATTAGCTCCAGAAACGTATCTATTTATTTATTTTGTTTGTTTACCAGAATGGTATGATAATCATAATAGACCATTTGTAGGCACACTCCAGGTAAGGTGAAGAAATTCATAAAAATAAACAAATAAATGAAAATAAAACTAATTACAACAAAATAAAAATGAACGAATTCACAAGCAAGAATTAATCAATGAATGACAGAGATCAGAGAACAACTCAAACAATGAGAACATATTATTGAAGGAAAACAAAACAAATATGGGTTAATTTTAATAATAAATATGAGAGTAAGCATCTGTTGAGAGCAAAGGGTGAAACTAAAATTAATGTAGGTGATGGAGAAACTAGGCTTATACAATTTAGAAATCAATTCATTTCCCTCACTGCACTCACTATTCTGCCTTACTAATTTAAAGTATTTTTAGTTATTCCATTTTTTTTTCAAAATTTCTTTCTCCTATTCTTTTAAGGATTTAACAAGCCATATTTTTATGTAACCCTTTCCTAAATATACGTATTTTCCAAAAATGTATCTACTGTGCTCAGAATATCTTTGTTGCTTTGCTTGCTTAATAGCATGCTGACTTCTTTTTACCATAAACATCATATTTTGTTTGATTTACCAATATATTTTCCTTTGACTAAACAAATATTTTTTGTTTGATCTTCCATGTTATTAATTTCCAGTAATTGTGTATATCCAGTACGATCGTCCCATGTTCTCTCCTTCTAGTTGTCTGTTAATCTCACCATATTCTCTATATTTCATAATCACTTTCTCTTTATATGTCACCCCCTTCCCAATTATCTCAGAATGGTTGCATGACCATATATCCTCATATAAATCATTTAGTCCCTCTTGTCTGCCTTCTTCATCCAATAAAATATTTAATAACTTTTGCAAACCTTTAATTTTCTAAATCAGTAAAGTTCAGTTTTGCCAGTTGGTAATGAAATCTTACTGCAAATAGCACTTTATTTCCTCTTTCTCTGAAAGAATTACTATAAAAGACACACATTCAGTTTCCATTTTTATTTCATCATGTTTATATCTGAAACTCCTGAATATACCATTTTCCAAATCAGCTGATTTAAAAATCACTTGCAGATTTTTAATTTTGGAAACCATCTTCTTTTTGATGCCTTTAATGATGAAAATATCTCTCTTTTACCCCACTTATTACTGTTATTTGACTTTCACATTCATGCAGTATCCATTCTACTTTATGCACTGATTTTCCATCTTTCTTACATTTAGATATGTGTTCACAAAGACTGGTACCTTTTACATTTCTCTTTATTCTTTATTTCTTAATCCACTTATCACTTTCTGTCTCTATCAGTTTTTTCAAATATTTCATTTAGCATCCCTACATTTTCTTTAACTTTTTCATTCATCATTGGACAGACTTCTGCATTGCAGAAGTCCATTTATTTATTTATTGGTGTATGCATGCATTTGCACTTTATACAGATAGTTATGCAAAGTACACATTGAAGATTTTATTGATAATCTTTTTAGTGGTTGACTTAGTCAGTTTCTGCAACTCTCTTCCAACCATTAAGCTTGCAAGCTGTAGTCTTTGCTGTCAAATCTAAATCTTATATTATTGTATGACCAAGTGATTCGTCTGTCTTTTGACCTTCTTTCCATCTTTCCTCCTCAGTGTTTGTACTCTCCTGACATTCTTCCCACAATTCCATATACTTTCCCTAAAGGTTTTAGACTCACAATATACTCTCTTCATTACTATGTCATATCCCTAATAAGGCATACTCATTTGAAAGCATCATAACACAAACATAGCTTTTACTCAGGTCTTTCTCCAGTTCTTCACAATTCTGTCTCTTTTAAGGCCACCATTGCTACTAGAAAAGAATTGGAAAAAGAGGCAAATCTTGTCCTATTCCCAGCTTAATCTTTATGTCCAAGTAATATCTTAATCAGCAACAGCATAGTGTTTGAATTACTCCTCTGAATTCTATGTTAAACAATGTTACCACAGATTCCCCTTATTCTTCCTTTCCACATCTTCAACAAAAGAAATAATAATAATTTTGCAGCTGGCAAGTATCCACTAAAGACTTCTCTTTTACAACATTTCCTTATGCATTAGTTTACAGTTAGTTTCTCACTTTCTTACGACAATCTTAGACCTTTTATGATTGTAAAATTCTGAGGCAGGTCTTTTGTGTCCTTCAGAAAGATCACAGCTCTTGTATTTCACATTGTATCAGTAAATCCTCTATCCCCATTAACTTTTATAGAAACTATTCCTTAACTATTGTATTTGTCATTATAGTCCAAAATCCTCTTCCTTGCTCTACAGACCATATTTCTTAGACATCATCTCCTTCCTTCCTTCTGCCTATATTGTCCCAGCATGTTATTCAAATTTCTGCTTTCACTATCTTTGAAACCTTTATTTGAATCTCACATTTTATCGGTAGATGTTATTTCCAACTTACCTTAGTATTAAACTTTATCTCATCTGGTTTGATTGCCTTCAAAATGATCTGCAAGGCCTTCTCTTCTTGCACCATCTCTCTTCACTTTACCAATGACTCAGTTGTTAGTGTCTGATTCCACGTTTTTTTAACACATGCCACCATATCACTGACATTTCATCCTTATCCTCTTCCTTTCTATGAGGCCTTTTCATCCTTTCATCAGTTTGCTCTTTTCTTCCTTACTATCTCAATCCCTCCAATCACATTTGTTTCATCATTGCCTCTGTTCCTCTTCTAATTGAAGACATGAGTCCACATATAGGTCTATGTTTGGCTATCACAAACAAAAAAAATGTGAATGGCTAAGTACTAAATGTGAAACATCAAAAGGTAAACTTAGCGAAAAACAACTTCAATGAAAATAAATTCATCAAATGGCCATAGTCGACAAACATCATGAACACAACCAACCAAGGTGGGGTTCTTTGCCCCCCACACTCCCCAATGTGGGGGGCTGCACCACCACACCCTGTTAACTATATATACCAACTCTGAGCTCGCACTACAGTGAAGAATAGGGCACATTTATAAGGTTTCCCTTCACTTAACTAATGTGTTGCATTACTTCCTGGTTGTTGGCCAACTATGGCCATTTGATGAATTTATTTTCATAGAAGTAGTTGTTTGCTAATTTCACCTTTTGATGTTTAATGTTTGATATTTAGCCATTTTTTTTTATTTTGATAGCCAAACATGGCCCCTCCATATACATCTTTCTTTTTTCCTCAGTATTGTCAAATTCCTTCTCTGCATGAGAAAAGTATCTAGTATATATAAATATTTGCTTTCTTCCTTAGAAAAGCTACATTCCTTCATCTTACAACATTTCTATATGCAGACAGCAGCCCAGACTACCTTTCATTCCTCACCCTTTTGTTTCATACTTTTTGAAATATACCTTTTCCTTTGATGCAATTCATTACACAGTTTGATGCCCATTTTTGCATTAAAGTCCTTTCTGAAGATGTCATGCTTCACATCACTCTCACTTCTCATTTTAGTAAAGAGTCCCTCAGAAAATTCACACCCATCCTGATAATCTTTTCTGTATGTGTCACACAATCCAGTCACCTCCTCCACTTGTTCTTACACTTACCTTCTCGCTGCGCCATTGCTCATTTGCCACTGGCAATATCATGACACCTCTACTCGCACTTTCCTGACACCTACAGTCCACACTTCTAGATGGCGTGTTTGCCTCTGTTGTTAATCTCTTGTGACATCATACTCTCCATCCTTTACCTTTTTGTTATCTCTATTTTTATCTGTCTTTGCTGAGCTCATGAGAGCCTTACATTTCAAGTAATAACCTTTATTTCCATTCTTCCTTTTAGTTTACATGACTTCCCCTTCTTTCTATCTGCTCTTGTACCCTAATTTATTTTCCACCCTTTCTTACAATCTCTTGTCATCCTTCCTGTTCCTTCCCCACGCCTACTATACCTCTCCAGTGGTACTCTTCTAATGCTAGTTAGAGTGATGCATTCAGCTATAGGATCGTGCATATGCTTTGCTCCACTATACTACAAAACAACACGTGGCTGTGTTTGACTTGTGCATATCAACTTCTTGTCTAGAAATACTCATCCTTTATTCACATTACTATTCATCCCTAGTACTCTTTATATTGCTGCTTCCTCCTTCCTCTGTGTTCATGTTTCTTCATATTATATAGCTCCTCTTTCTGTTTCACCAGACCATACTGAAGATTTCACCTACAGAGGCTCACCCCAGTTATGTACACCTATGTCACATAGTGTATAAAACATTTATTCCCATATATGTGCCATGTTTTTCCTTCTAATAATCTTTTCACATTTAATTCACTAACATGTTGGTCCCTTTAAACTGTTCTTTAAATTTCCCTGCTGTTGTTATTCTTTAAATTCCTCTTCCACACAGTAACTGAAATATTTGCCTCTGGAATTTTTTCTGCTATCAGCCTACACCTGTGGTGTAGATATATAAAGTCCTGAGTACAGTCCAGGCAACACAGGTTTGAATAATGGCTTGGACACTTGACTGCTCAGACAGGGAAGAGGGTCATTATCATCATGGGGAAGGGAGGTCAGGTGTTCAGGGGCATGTGTGTGGGTTGATTTGTTTTTCATTGGAAACCATGGAAAAACCATGATTGTAGCTGACATTGGCCTTTATGAGGAAGTGAGTGACTGTGCAGTGCTTGTATCCATTGCACATTTCACTTATTGGTTAACGCTGGGCATGTGCAAAGAGGTTAGGGCTAATGGAAAAAAAAAAACCTCTTGAACCACATCTGATGGCTTTCTATGTCTAATCCCAGCTGACCTTCACCCCTAGTGATGGGGGCACAAAACAGGCTGACTTGTTGACAGGGGACTGATGATCGACAGGCAGGGGCCAGTAGGGACAAAGTGGACAAAACCAATTATTTTACATTATACAGTGTCTGCATCCTTATATGTCTTCCACTCTCCACCAATACAAGACTAAATATTGTTTTATTTGCATATGTTTTTTCTCGTGTTACATGCATCCTTACTTCGCACTGATCAGCATTTATAAAGTTTCATATTAGTTTATTTGACCCATTATCTTAACACAGTTTAATCAAGAAGTCTCCTTACCTTTCTGATCAGAATTGTATACATTTCTCTGATATTGTCTTAAAGAATTCTTCTTTTCCAGCATCTCAGATGCCTTTGTTTGGAATGTCTTGCTCATTATATAGTCTATTAGTCCTATCCAACAGTTAGTCCATTCAGTTGTATCATAGCTGCTTATAATCATTTTCCTACTTTCTATATCCATTGTCCATGTCAGTAACCTCATGTTGTCAGCCTTATATCTTCTTAGTAAGGTCTCTGGCAGATCTACATCAAAAGATTGCAGCTTCCCTCCATTCCTTCAATACATACGAAGGGTACTGGCATGAGTGTGTGCTTCCTTCTGATTTGTCTTGTTTTCTTTCCTTCTCCTTGGAATCCCCGGTCCACATTTGTTTTAAATTTATGTAGTAATTGTGAGGTATAATACAATTTTCTGACTTATATCAAACATTGCTTGTGTGCCAAACTAGACATTTGGCACTTTGTGCTCCATTATTAGCTTCTGATTTGTGCCATGCAATAGCTCTTTCCCATATATTTATCTACTAAGTTATTGGCCACATATGCAAAGTTGCAGTAAGAAATGAGCTTGCTTCATCCAATATGTCTTCTTTAATACCTTGGAAATAAAAATACAAGCTATTTTGACCACTAATCTATTGAGGGTCTATATCAGAAGATCAAAGTTTCAAAACTTCGAATTTGATATGGTCGACACCATATGATCGCAGTTTTGAAACGTTGAATCTTTTAATAGAGATCTTCGTACAGCGTGGAAAGGGAAGATTTCCCTTTTCTGCACTGTAGTGCAATCTCAGAGTTGGTATATTTAAGTAGCAGGGGGTTTGGGGTTCACAGCCCCCCATATGGGTGGGTGCAGGGGGGCTTGCTTAGAGCATTTAAATGGTTTGTTTTTGTAGGTTGTTGGGTTTTATTACATTTTCGACATTTCAAAACTTCGATTATATGGTGTCGACCATATCAGATTCGAAGTTTTGAAACTTCGATCATGTAATATAGAACCATCTATTGACCTCCTTATGATGTAAGAGTTCAAGCCACATTACTTAATAAAAGGCATTCCTCTAATTTTTTAACCTCATAATGTTCTGTATCACATGCATGCCTATCTCCCTCAGTCTCATTTTTCTACTCTCCCTCTAGATCATGTATTAGCATTCTTATTTCCTACCATGTGTTACTGTCTCACATTTTGTTGCCAGTAAGATGTCAGCCATTTCCTTCAGCTTGTTGTTGTTCACACCCCTTTCCTTTTTCCAGTTGTGTAGCCCCTATTTTGCCTTGAGTACATTAAAGTCTTACCTAGCTTCAGGTGACCTGAGAATTCTTTCTCACACAATATGCATATATCCCACTTTTTCATCCTGTCATCTGCTATAGGAAGCATTGGAGTACTACCATTATTTAGACTGACAATTTAAGGTATTTTCTTTCTTTCCTTTTCTAATCAATCCAACTATCTAGCATCCATTGGTTTTCCAAGCTTCACCAGTATTCTTTTTTTAAGTTCTTCACTGACTTGTCTCTGTGCTCATACCTCTTAACTTTACAGATTGTTGCAGAATATCCAGATTTTTGCCTCATATTTTTAGTCCATTTGTAATAAAACTGTGGTTTTCTGGCAAATTAGTGGCAAATCATTGAAGACCGAAGTTAGAAAATAATGATAGACATTTGAGTTTCAGACTTCATACCCTTCAGAAAATTCATGCTAATGCAAAACGTGTTATGCTATCAACTTTCTAAGTTTGTAAGAGGAATATTTAAAAAATGTCCCTATTTTTGGGCCTTTGTCCCACTTTTATTAATGGCCTTGTCTAGATGTTTTGTTCTAAGAAGTTGAGAGGTATGCATGTGCTCCTTCCACTCCAAAATCTTGCTTCTCTTTCCTAAGAGACCAACTTTTTCTTCTGCCCCACTACCTTTTCTTCCTTTTGTTTACAGTTCAGGCTTTGTACTGACTTTCTTTTTCCCTATGTTGTACTTCCTTTTTGGTTTTCCAATAGCTTCATCAGGTCCAGTGCCATCTGTCTTGAACCAACTGATTAATCCCTTAATGAACTGACTGATTGATCCCTTAAATCACCCCTCATGTTATTTCTGATGGTTTTATAGGAATAACTAAGCCACCTCCTCTGACATTTCCGTCCTTTCACCGGATTGCTTTGGTGAACTATATGCACCATATTCATGTTTTTTTAGTTTGTGCCTGCAACTGTAAGACTGGGTTTATCAATCAGCATCTTCTAGGAGCACACATTCTCAGTGCTGCAGCTCATCTATTGTTAACACTGTGGCAGGAAGACCACCCAGATATGAAGATCCTTCTCCATCTGAAGCTTGAAAGCTCAGGGATCATAACTGCCCTCTCCAGGGCAAAGGACAGGGATATCGACTAAATAGAAGATCACAGTATGTTGGTTTATTGCACATACTCCAAGGTAATGCAGTTTGAAGGTTAGTCTGTATAAGCAGTAGGAGTGTGTGGTAGGGAGGGAAGCCCCTAAAAGTACCTGAAAATTGTAACAGTCATTTTCAGAATTCACTGGTATTTTATTTGAATTGTTTATTTATTGAGATGTTGGGACTCCCACTGTTGGGTCATATATTTCTAAAAGGGAGCCAGTTTAGTTTCAAACTCATTACATTTTCACAGTTTTTCTGAAAATCTGTTCTTTAGCTTAATATATATACATGCAAATGTATTGTACTCTTTAGGGACTAGCAGATTTCTCCACAATTTTTTTGCCAAAAAAAACTAAAATGACTATATTATCACTACTATACTGTAAGTATTTAATTTCTTTTTGTGGACCGGTTTAGTCACATCAGGCTAACAGCCACTTTTTAGGAGAAACCCAAGGTGCTATTTATACTACTAAGATAAATTTTGGCCATGGCATCTGAAAAGTTCCCCTACTCATTAGAAGAGTGCTTGCTCTGTTCCTAGCTCAGTGGCATCTGGAAAACAGCACTGAAGGATATCCAAAATGGTGGATAGCACAAAGGCAAATGCAGGTGCAGGGTGTGAGACTCTTCAAGATTCTGAGGATCTGCGTTTCTTTCATCAGAAGCTAGCATTCAAAACAATGATAGGAGGGTTGTGGAATGATATTTTGGATGAATTGTTGTTGCAGGCTGAGACAGAGTGGAAAAGATGTTTCACGGGGTGAAATTGGGAACAAAATACAAACAGAGCAATTGAAAGTTATTTTGAAAGAAGATTGCCAGAAAAAGAAAGCATATGTCAAAACTATTAGGGGAACTGCAGGGAAAGTGATAAGAGATGAACGGAGGAAAGGAAACATCAGCAATCAAAGGAAATTCATGTTGAGAAGTCCAAAAAAAGAAGAAAAAGAAATGGACAGGTATGACATTTGGGATAACGTAATGGTCCCATTAGGAGTGAAGGCTCATGAGGTAAGAGCTTTTATACTTATTCATAAACAGACATTTTGTGGCATTATTTTTGAGACCAGTTTTGTTCTGGATATTTTTGGGGGAGGGACTATGAGAAGAAAGAGAAGTGTAATCCATGGAATTCTCTCATGGTTAAAGCATTTCACAGAAAAAGAAAAAAGAAATTTTGAAATGAAGTTGAAAAAGAGACTTTAAAGAGACATTTAAGCAAATTTATAAATAAGTTATGGACATTAGTAAAGTATATGATAACAGAGGATTAAGGACTGTTGGATGGGGTTGTCATATTGAACTGAAAATGGAGAAAGGAAACATTTTTTATATCCCTAGTATGATAAATGCAGATGGTAACAAAGATGTTATAAAATGTTGCAGACAACCAAAAACATGTTTTTTTCCCTGTGAAAAAGATGATTATTTGATAATTAATTGTGATAACAGGAAGTGTTATATCTGTGGGGAAACAGGTCATAATGCAAAAAACGTGTGAAATGGAATGTTATAAATGTAACAAAATTAAGCAATTGGGGATGGATTGTAATCTAGACAAAAAAGAAGAAGAAAACAAAATTGAGGACAGTATATGATGAGAAGAAATAGTCTCAATAAAACATAAAGAGGAAGTAGGGAAGCAAGATCAGGGTAAAAATAAAAATCAGGATAAAGAAAAAACTGCAAAAGAAAATAATATAGAAGAAGGTTCTGAAATAAGTGATGAGGAAGATATAAACTGGAAAGTAATGAAAGGTACAAAGGAATTCTATTGGCAAAAGAGTAAGAGACAGAGAAAGGAAGTTTAAAGGGATAAATGTAAAAGAGAAAAAGAAATGAAATACATAATTCAAACAAGATAAATACTTAAATTTAGATAATTTCTAGTAACCTACAACATAGACATAATGATAACTTTAGAGTGCTTTCAGTAAATGTAAATAGTATTAAAAATATAAGTAGAATAGGCATCCTAAATTGGTGTAGTAAGTGTGATAGTGTAATAATATTGTAATATTTAAAATGTTTTGACACAAGAAGAGCGATTAAAAACAAAGAAACTTTGGGGAAGAGATACAATAATGAACCTAGAAAAAGAACCATGTTCAGGCATAGTTGTACTTTGTAGAAAGCCAGTGAAAATATGGAACATAATATTGGTAATGATGGGAAGATTAACTATTGTAGATCTCAGATGGCATAATCTGATATATGTAATTATAGCACTGTATGCATAGGTTACAAGTAAAGAAAGGGAAATGAATTTTACAAAATTCAGGATTATGTAGTAAGTAATATAAATATAATGTTAATATGAGAGTGCAGTTGTGATTTAAGAGGTAAAAAGAACAGAGGAAATGTTGTTAAGAAAATTTTTGAAGTTGTAAAATGTGGCTATTCAAACATTTGGAATAATAATTTGGGATATATATATATATATATATATATATATATATATATATATATATATATATATATATATATAGATATAAGATCGACGTTTGAAAACATTGAACAACATATGGTCGACACCATATGGTTGATGTCTTTAAACATCGACCTTATAAAAAGACAAAAAAAAAAAAAAAAAGTATCCTAATGGGTTTAAGAAGGGGGAGGGCAAGCCCCCCTGCACCCCCCACACCCCTCGCTACTTAAATATATCAACTCTGAGACCGCACTACTTTGCAGTAAATGGAAATCTCCCCTTACAGAGATTTCTGTTTACACGCTCGAGATTCTGAGCGATCGATATTCTCGTGTCGACAATGTCAGATTCGACATTGTCGGCTTTCGAGAATATAATATAGACCTATATATATATATATATATATATATATATATATATATATATATATATATATATATATATATATATATATATAGTCAAAATATATATATATATATATATATATATATATATTTGTGACAGAAATAGATTATTTTATTATATCACATGGTTTAAATACAGCTAAGGAAAATACACCTGTAATAGACTTTTCAGATCACTCAGCCATATGGATAGAAATACAATAAAATAAGGAATAGATCAGATTGGGAAAAGGAGTAAAAATAATTAATGAGAAATTATGGGATGAAAATGGAAAGGAAATAAGAATGTGAATAAGGAAATATCACATTTCCACTAGAATGTGTTATAAAAACTGGTGGTGGCTAGCTGTTGCTTTCGTGTTAGTACACAAATAAATAAGTCTTTGTGGGTTCTATTCAAGCAGCTTTATTTTATACAAACACATCACTATATAGGCTTCCTGACTATAACTTAAGTAACTTATATACAAACTAACAACTGTCATCATGCATGCTCACTCGGGCTGCTTCTACAAAATGCCATTAGGGATTGCACGTGTTTGTAATTTATACGTGCACACATAGCCACACATGCTTCTTAAAGATATAGCACACACACGTTACACTCTGACCTACATCCTCCCTCTTTGAGAAATAGATCATGCAATTTGCCATGAGATTATTTCCTAGGTTCATAGATAGGTACTAGGCTATCGGCCCAAGGGCCTAAGTAAGCCTAGCCAACAAGGTTCCCTAGCTTACACCACCCAAGAAAATTAAGTTCCTGTGCCCCTGTCGAGCAGAGCCAGAGAAGTGATCCCTGGGGTGTATTTCCTATTTCCCATCCGCTCATCAAGATTTTTCTTGAAGAGTGCTAATGAGGAACTTTGCTTGACATAGATGGGTAGCTTGTTCTAGAGTATAAGAAGTTTCTGGGAAAGGAATCTATCCCTCCAGCATGTCCTGTTTATTGTGGTGACAAGGTTTGGGTCCCTAGAGTGTGTAGCTCAGAGGCATTGGGATTTCTTTAGGTGTAGCATTTAGGCAGAGATCTCCTCGGAATAGGCGATATGCTACAGAGTAAATCTGGAGTTTTTTGAGATGGTCAGTGTAGGGCATCTGTTTGAGGCCAGTAATCCTCTTTGTGAGGTACTTCTGTGGCCTGTCCAGCTGCTGCAGATGTCTTGTGAGGTACATTGCAAAAGGGGCGTTGTACTCTATAATGGGTCTAATGAGTGCTGAGTAAAGGGGAACAATGACCTCTTTTTTTCTGGATGGGAACCCTTTTGTGATGAGGTGTGCCACATAGAAGGATTTCCTGACTACTGTGGTGATGTGTTTATCAAAGGAGAGACTACTGTCCACCTGGGTCCCAAGGTCTCTTATCACACATTCGGCATTAGGTAGACTGCCGTTTATGTGGTAGTTCATGGGTACAGAGTTTTTACCAAAGTTGATGACAATGCACTTTTTGGCATTGAGCTTGAGGCCATGACTCTGACACCAGGCATCTGTCTCAGTGAGGCCCTTCTGTAGGATGTCCACATCATTTGGGGACTCAGCTATGGCTCCTAGTTTGCAGTCATCTGTGAACTTCATTAGCCAGAGTCCTTCTGTGTTAGCCTGTACTTCAGAGAAGTAGATACCAAACAGGAGAGGTCCCAGGACTGAACCCTGTGATACTCCACTTGTCACTGGTTTGAAGTCAGATTTGGAGTCTGCAACTTTTACAGTGTGGGTTCTGTCAGTGAGCCAGTTGGCAACCCATCTTGTGATGTAGGGATTTATACCTAGTTTAGTGAGTTTAGCTATAATTCCAGAATGGGGGATGGTGTTGAAAGCCTTTGCGAGGTCAATATAGGCTGTGCGAACCACCTTACCCTTGTCTACAGGTTTGGTGACTGCCTCAAAGAAGTCGATCAGGTTCAGAAGGCATGATCTGCCTTTCACAAAACCAAACTGGGTGGGGTCCAGAGTTTGGAGGTTACCAGTGTCTTTGTTTATGAGTTCCATGATGATACGTTCCATGGCCTTGCAGACCAGGCTCATCAGGCTAATAGGGCGATAGTTCCCAGGATCAGTGGTGGCTCCCCCTTTGTGGAGTGGGATAACTGTTGCTGTGCGCCATTCAGTGGGCACAAAGCCTGACATGAGACTATGATTGAACATGGTGCTTAGGTGGGGAGCCAGTTCATTCTGAAGTTCGTGCAAAATGCAGCCTGGGATGTTGTCAGGTCCTATGGATGCTGTGTTTTTTGTTTTAGATGGTGCAGCTTTTACCTACATAGATGTGATTACAGGGACTCTGCATTCTTCCTGCATAGATATGGGCCCTTTAGGGGGTGAGAGGAGGGTAAAGTTAGCACTGAACCTATCTGCCAGGATACAAAATCACTGGGAAATGTTGTAGCCTGGGTTCCAAGGAAAGTCACTTGGGCAGTCCGTAAAAAATACATTTATTTTGTGTACACTTAAAACATACAAAAAATAAAATTAAATAAAATCATTTATAATTGTACTGTAGGTTAAGCGCTTTCATCCACTTCAACTGTGGACTTCATCAGAATGCATAGCACTGAGCCTTAATTGATTAAATATGTTTTTTGGCACCATTATATTCAATTAAAAACTTTGCATATTTAAAGCTGTATGCAACCTGTCTATTAAACATGCTAAAAATGTTTCTGTATAAATTATAAAATATCTAGACCATATGTGTTCATGACCACTAAAAATATACATACATTAAAAAAACGTATTTAATAAAATATACATTGTAAGAATGAAACAATTAAATGTATTGCACATTTACTTTCTTTACCTCATAATCTTGCCTCTAATATAGGTTTAATAGAAATGTTGTCATTTAGACCTGGGGGTGTTGTGGCATCAAGCATTAATTGCCATTTTATTTCCTTATGTCCCAATATACTTTTTATGTTACCACCTCTAGGATTTATCTTTACCTGCTCCAAAATACCAAATTTAAAACTGTGGTTATTCCCACACTTCTCTATGTGTCTATATAGAGCATTTTTTTGTGTCTTTCTTCGTAATCCTATATGACGAGGTCATAACAAGGCCAAAATATGCATATCCATAGCCAGTGGGATTTGGCATTATTGGCCTGAAATTGTCCATTCAAACGACTTCAAATGTAAAAGTCATGGGCAATCAGAATCACCATATAGCTGAAACACTTGATGTTCATAAGGGTCATTTGCATATATCCCATGTGCCTCTGTTACAGGAGGTTTGGGAGGGCACTCATTGGAAGTTCTAGCTTGGCTGGAGTTTTCATTTAGTTTTTCCTGATTGGTTTTTCAGTGTGACCTTCTAACTCTTTGTTTTAATCCTATATAAGTGGTCATAAATCCTATTTTTAAGACATCTATCTGTCTTTCCCACGTAGTATCCTGAACATACTGTGCATTTAGCCAAATATATTATATGTTTGGTATTACAATTCCCCGTTATGAATGTGACCTTAGTATTATTGAAATTTCCCAGTACTATGTGATCATCCACCAATATTGCATGACATTGCCTGCATGTCCCACATTTGCTTGTATGACCTTTTTTATTATAATGGTTGTTCAGTCCCCTATTTTCTAAACTATGTTTCAAATTTCGTCCGGTTTTATGTACAAAAATTGGTGCGTGTCCTACCACTTGAGTAATAGTGTCATCTGTGGTTAAAATATTCCAATTATGTGAAATAACCTTTTTGACCTGATTAATGTAAGGGCTGTATTCTAATATGCAGGCACGGTTATAGGACATATCACCGTAATCTGATGTATTGCTGTATGTTGTATTTTGTGACAACCTTACACCTAATAGGGGTTTATATTTCTTACCGCATTCAATTATAATGTATCTCGTTGTATCATATATTAGTTCCTTGGGAAATCCCTTTTCTTTAAACATTTGTCCTATATAATTAACTTCCTGTACCATGTCATCATATTGTGAAGTCATTCTTGCAGCTCGAATACATTGCCCTTTTAATATATTCTTCCCTTGACCTCTAGGGTGGTTACTAGAGTATTCTAAATAAGCATTACTGAATGTTTCTTTCCTATATATACATGACTTAAACCCAGTAGTGGTGTGACTAATAGAAGTGTCCAAATATGCTATATTATTAGGATCATAAGTATATGTAAATTTCAAATATGTACTGGAGTTGTTCAAATACTCCATAAATTACATAAATTTATCTAAGGTTTCATCCCACAAAATGAAGATATCATCCAAAAAGTGTGTATAATATCTTATACAATTCATATACTCACTATTTAACACATATGTGTCCTCCCAGTCCAGCATGACCATATTGGCAAAGATGGGAGCACACGCCGCTCCCATCGCCACTCCACTAGTCTGCCTATAGTATTCCCCTTCAAAGTATATGTAATTGTGGTCTAATACTATAGACATGCATTCAAGAATAAGGCTAACATCGTCCCATTCCATTCCACCATATTTTCTAATGCTGTTACAAAAGGCTTCTAAGCCTTCATGTTTGGGAATACAGGAAAATAGATCTATCACATCTATAGTGATATAAATAAGTTCCCTTTTCCATATTGTAGGTGTTAAACTACTTAAGAAATCCCATGAATCTTTTATAATATGTGGAACATTCCGATAAATGTGTTTTAACCTTCTATAAATCATTTCACCTATAAGGAATATCTTAGACTTACTTCCAGATACTATAGACCGAAGTGGGGGATTTTCAATATTTTTATGTGTCTTAGGGATACCTATGATGGTGGCTAAGGTGGGAAACTCTACCTTCATATAATTGTACATATCTTTGCTGATCCTATCTTCCAAGAAGTATTCTTCCAAATTTATATCTATTCACCTATATGCGATATTTATCTCATTCAAGGATCCTACTTCATAGTTACCCGTTTGAAGTAAAATGTCATACATTTTGTTCGCATACTCCAAAGAGTCATATAGTACCACACCTCCATCCTTATCGGGTTTCATGACCCTAATAATGTGGTCATTTTTAAGTTGCTGTAATGCTTTAAATTCTTCTCCAGTAAGGTTATTCCTAAGTTTCATACCTTTACAATTATGTTGCAACTTATAAAATTCCCTAGTGACTACTTTTTCGTATGTGGCAATGCTAGGATGTGTAGGAGGAACAAAAGCACTTTTCTTTTTGCATATACTCTTTGTTTTATTTCCCACTACAGTACCAAGATTAGAAGCTCTGTCCTTAAAAAATATTGCTAAGTTGAGTTTCCTCAAAAACAACTTGAATTTCGACAAATTGTCAACAATATTGAAAGATGTCTTAGGTATATACTTCATACCTTTGGACAATAACTGAAAATGCTGCCGTTCCAACTTAAAGTTGGTATAATTAAAAATGTTAAAATTACTTAAACTATATACCACACTTTCTCTGTTTCTAATAACCGGGGTGGTATCCTCACATCTTATACCTATTTCCATTGTCCCCTCTAATAACCCCTCATTTGATTTGTGTTGCTCCTGTATGGTTTGTGTGGTCTGTGTGGTCCGTAAGGTTGGTATTGTTCTCTCCAATCTCTGTCCCAGACCCTCCATTCCTGAGGGTATTTCCAATGTGACCAACCCTTTCAGAAGTAAGGTTCGTGTACCGCCTTTCTATTGTTG